>NC_133619.1:61925015-62047515 GCF_048593235.1 Sminthopsis crassicaudata | reverse complement strand
ACACTTTACAAATAATATATTTCAGCTTCTGTTCCTCTGATTCTCTGATCCAATGGAAACTGGCTTACTTAGTAAATACAGCTTAACTAGGAAATTTGTTACTCCTCAGGAAAGGTAAAGGTTGTACCCTCACAGATGCCAAAACATCTGGTGGAAATCAATAAATTCAGCTAATTAATTGGTTGCTTTGTCTACACAATGCTGAATATCATCTGCCTCTTTAGTATTTTTTTTCCTCCAAGAAATGAATTGAATTGACCAGTGCTTGTGGACATCAGATAAAATCTTTTAGTGTACTTTGTTTCAGGTTTGCCATTTATTCCCTTTGTCTTTAATTGTTCATTAAGGATACTATTATGGAACACTTCAATAATTGTTTAAAATGCCACTTAATGCCAGTCTGTCACAGTTTTTAGCTATTTAGTTAAATCTATCCAGAAGTCCTGATGTAATTTTGTTCAATGATTATCAGAAAATTTACTGTTTTCATCTTAAACTTATCTATACCTCTTCAGAAAATGTGGGTGGGAAATCCAATTACATCAATATTTTATTTTTCAGAAATTAGCTTGTGTGAATGTCCGTAGAGGCCTGTTACATTTTCGGCATTCTGTCCAAAGGAGCATTGTTAAATAAATCATTGGCATTTCATCAACTACCAATTATTTTACTGCTGAGTGATCTGTTACCATAGATAGAATCCATTCAATACCATTGACAAATAGTTCATAGAAGTAAGTTAGTTAGCTCCTTTTTTCATAATGAATGGAGATCTAATTTTTTCTCCCCTGTCTTGGGGATGTTGAACAAAATTAAATCATACAGTGAATAACGGCTTAAAATTTTTAATTTAGTTTTGCACTGCAGGTTTGCCTAATTACAGCTGATTCTTCAGATAAAACAGGCAGTGACCTCAAGCTGCCTCTCACCTGTAAACTCATTATTGAACTAATTATTCTTCAAAAACTTTTATAATGATCATATTTTGTATGGCCATATCTAGACACAAATATATGTAAAGTCATGTATATGCTACCATTCCTGCTTAGTTCTCTGTTCTGTGGGCTGGGGAATATGACTTTCAGAAATGGCTGGGGAGAGGGACTTCTCTTTGAAAAGTCTCCCTCTTTTACATTCTATCCTTATATGTGGTATGAGCTTTTGACTTGAATTATCGTCCCTGTTGCTGGTAATCTGATCCTCAGTTATCTGGAATGCTTTTCTTACATCTCTAAAATGTAAGGAAAGGAGTGCAGAAGGGATTTGAGAATCTTCTTTCTCTCTCCAAGAAAATTTATAATGGTATGAGAAAAAAATTTTTTTGTTTCATATTCTACAGGATAATGGAACCAATTGTCCAGGTAAAGAAACTCTCAACTAATCAATCAATTGTTATTGTTCATCTTTCATTTTTGATGAGGACCAGTAATATTAAGGATGATGACTTGTGTGTGAAATGTATTTAAATGATGTAGAGTTGGGTAAAATCACTGATATCCAGTCATATCCATTTCTACCATAGGTTTTACAATTGGCAACATTTTGTGATGAAACATGGCACATTTTCAGATGTCTGAAGTTTTTTCCTGCTCAGAAACTCTATCTTGTGTTGCATGTTGGAGACACATCTTGATATGGGAGAGAGAATGCTACATCTGGAGTTAGATCCATTATTTCTTTCTTTCTTTTTTTATATTTATTTAGAATTTTTTTCACAGTATATATGCATGAGCAATTTTTCTCCACAACATTATCCCTTGTATTCATCCCTCCAAATTATCCCCCCCTTCCCCCGATGACAGGCAATCCCATACATTTTACATGTGTTACAATAAAACCTAGATACAATATATGTGTGCAAATACCATTTTCTTGTTGCACATCAAGTACTAGACTCTGAAGGTACAAGTAACCTGGGTAGATAGACAGTAGTGCTAACAATTTACATTCACTTCCCAGTGTTCCCTTTCTGGGCGCAGTTATTTCTGTCCATCATTAATCAACTGGAAGTGAGCTGGTAGATCCATTATTTCACATTGTGATTCTATTTCTATTAAGTGTGTCTTTTTGGGTAAATCTTTTTAGCTTCTTTGCTATTCTTTTCCTCCTCTATAAAGTAAGATGTCCTCATATATATGAATCCTATGCATTTAAGGTTGTTGGCTTTCTTAACAAGGAAGCTAATCTTTATAATAATACTTTAGACTTCTCCGGAAGAGAAGACTCAACAACTGAAAAATTTTTAAGATTTGCCATGCTATATGTTTAGATGAATTGCACATATTTAATCTTTTTTTGGATGACTTGCTGTCTAGGGGAGGAGGGTGGAGGGAATGAAGGGAGAAAAATTTGGAACATAAGGTTTTGCAAGAGGGAATGTTGAAAACTATCTTTGCATGTATTTTGAAAATAAAGTTATTATTAAACAAACAAACATGAGTGAATGAATAAACAAACAAACAAAGAATATTAAAAAGAAGAGTTACCATGCTGATAATAAAGTTGTTTTCGGGTTTTGGGTTGCCCTTTTCCATTACACATCACCTGCTGGGAGTCAGTTGCCCTCACAGAGGTGATACATTCTTCTCTTGTGGCCCTAGCTGTGTGTTGCTGTGTGTGTGATATGCTGGCCTCTCAATCTTCATCTATATATGAATGGAATAGTTCAGCAGCATCACTCTATACAAATGATAGTCATTTATGGAAATGTTTAAAAGTAGGACACTTGGTTATCCAGCTTTGGTTGTAAGAAAACACAAGATTTCCTCCTACAGTGCCCAACAAGTCCAAAGATATCAAACAATATCATACTGGGGGACAGCTGATTTGCTGCCATCAGGAGCGCCCTTTAAGATTAATCCCTATTAATTATCTAGGTAGTACAAGAGCACAAAACAAGAGGAAATCTCTGGGATCTGGCAATGTGATGACTTCCAGAATTTTTATTTCCATTCCTGAAAAATTGGACTCCTTGTTGAGCTTTTGAGGAAAAATATCCAATTTAGCTCCTAATGTTTCCATGTAGGTCAGCATCTTCCCTCTTCCTCATAAACATTTTCTCTGAGTGTCAAAGGTCTGCTTTCAAGTTTAAAGCTACTTTCTAGTGCCATGGTCTCTTTTAAAACTGATCAGAAAGGAAGCATTCTGAAGAGAATAAAATCACCTGGGAAACCATTATAAAAGCCTCACTAGCATTTAAAGACTGCAGTGCCATTGAGAAATGAAACTTTCAGTACAAATTCAACTCAAGCTGTGAACATTTATTCCCCCCTCCCCGTTTTCCTGATGAGAGTAAGAGCAGGTATTTAGAGGAGGGGGGAGGAAATTTCAAATCCAAGGAGATTTTTCCATCAAAATCCAGCCTGACTGTTAATACTGAGAAGCTTCTGAAATTGGTGACCACCCTGGAGAGAAAATGCTGACTTTCCTAAAAATGACAAATTGCTAAAAAATGACAAATTAGAGATCGACTCAATGAAGCTTCCACTAAAGAAAAAGCAGAAGTTTTCATTTCCATATTAAAAGACCTTTGGTGGGGTGGGATGGTGACAGTATTTGAAGATGAAATTCTACTTGGATCCAAAAATGAATTACCTATTTTAGTTCCTGTAAACCACTGAAACACAGAGGGAGACAGTCAGCAGGGGAACATAAGAGAATTAGCTCAGTGAGCAATTGTATACACATTTATTAAGTTCTGAAAGATTGTGGGAGTTTGCTGAAGAACATGGTATTGATGGAAAGAATGTTGGACTGAGAGTCAGAAGAGCTGAGGTTAAATTCTACCTCAGATACTTATCTGCTGTGTCATCCTAGGCAAATCACTTAATTTCCTTGTCCCTCAGTTTTCCCCATTTGTAAAATGAGAGGGCTGGACCCATTGCCATCTCTAAATCTATGATTCTATAAGTCCTTCCTATAATTAGACTCATAGGATGGAATATTCCTACAGTATATAGATCAGGCCCCTATCCTAAAACAAGCATTTCTCACCTTCTCCTCCCACTCCCCTCCTTACTCCCAGTATAGTATGGTGTGGAGATGTACACAGGAATGGTATGGACTGTGAGAAGGTACATGCCCATGTGTAGTTTCCATAAATGGATGCATGGCAATGCAAGGATTTGTGCTGGAGATGGGAGTACTATCCTAGGAAGGGAGATGCTATAAAGCGAATCTGTGTTTTAGGGATGAGATTCTAGAGGTGGGAGACTCAGAAGGAATCATAGACAGACTTCAAGACATCTTCCAGCCTAGCCCTTTGCCTACAGAGAAGTGAGGCATCATCCTTTAAACTTGTAAGGATCTATAATTTTGTCAACCAAATCACTCCTCTTGCTGTTTTAGCTCAATTCCACCAGCATTTATCAAAGTACTACCCCGTGCTACACCATGTTAAGAGCTGAATATATAAGACAAAAATCAAAACAGTGCCTTCCCTCAAGAAGCTTATCTGTACTGAGGGAAGGGATGTCCACATGTAAGTAAATGCAAAGTATAAAATAATTTGAGGAGAAAGTATCCTTAGCAATTGGGAGGGAAGATCAGGTGCCAGTGAGTGGCACTTGAGCTCAGCCTTGAAGGGAGCCAGGGATTCTATGGTATGGGGAGATAGTGAAGGTAACAACCCCCTTTTAAACTTGGCAGTTGATTTTTAAGAAGGGATGTTGCTAGATTCACTATCCTCTGTCAGTCTGGGGCTGAGCATCCCGAGATTTAGCTAAACTGGTCCTTGGATGACAGACACATAGATTTAGGGACAATTTTCAAGATTCTTTGAGTTTAGAAGTTCTTTAGAGAGGTTATGCTAAACTGCTCCAACTTTCATGAATTCAGGATCACCTTTAAGCCCTAATGATATATCGAAGAAGGACATCCATGGAGGTCTTATTATCCCTAGTGGTGATATTGTTATCCCACTTTTCAAATCAAACAATGGAGGCTCAGTTGTCTAAAGTCACAGTGAGAGTAAATAGAACTTCAAGCAAGTTCATTTAATGCCTTGGGGAGAGCTCCTCCCCAAAGCAAAACTACTTCCTGGTCTGAACAGGAATACTCACTTTAATGGGAGGCTCTTCCAGCTTTTTAAAGTCTTCAGGGTTCACATCTATCAGCATATGTTATGAGGTGAAAATTGCTTTACCTATTCCTTTCTTTTGCTTCTGATGGAAATAAATTAAAAAAGGGAAGTGCTGAAAATGCTCAAACGAAATAGTATTTATTCATTCAACAAAATATACATCGAGCTCCTGCTATGTACTGATATGAATGGGGCATGTTTGCTTCATAAGAGAATAGATTCAAGTTCTATCTCCATAAACAAATTGCTTTGGGGAATCAGTTTATCTCTGGATAACTTATATGGGAGTAAAAACCATCACTTTGGTCTATCATTTAGGGATTTCAAATGCAAGCTCTTGCTTTTGGCTGAATTATTTAGATAACTGCTTCCATTCTTGGCTTCAGTTTACTCATGGAGATGTTAATATTAACCTATGAACAAAGACCAGTGATGTGATTTTCTATGAGAGCTAAGTAAGTATGACTACTCTCTAATAATATAAGGTAATACTCATTCCTGGGGATAAACATCATCTTTTTTATTTAATTCAGAACTAAATAAGTTCCTTTTTTCTTTGCAAGGTTTGAAACAATGTAAGTG
This sequence comes from Sminthopsis crassicaudata, assembly GCF_048593235.1. NCBI lineage: Eukaryota > Metazoa > Chordata > Mammalia > Dasyuromorphia > Dasyuridae > Sminthopsis > Sminthopsis crassicaudata. The sequence continues at coordinate 62,041,853 of NC_133619.1, read as the reverse complement.
ATTGAATCATGTTTAATCCCAGTTTCCCTTTAAAAGTCGTCTATAAATTCTTAGATGGAGATGGAGAGGAACATGCAAAAGAAACAGCAGTGTTGATTAAGCCAACATTTTTTTTCCATTGTGTCTATACCAGATGACTAAGAGGTCTGGAATCAAGTTGTCTGCATAAAGGCAAATGTATCAATTTTTATACAGACCAAACTTTTCTTCAATGAATCTATGATTTTAAAGATGTGGATTTCCCTGCCCATTTTGTTTTGTCGTTGTCCTTCCATAAATCCTCCACAATATTTTGGAGACTGAAGTGGTACAGTGGTTCTAGTGTCAGAGAGACAGGAAAGGAAAAAAGTAATTAATTATTACTATCTTGCTATGTGCTAGGCACTAAGCTAAGTGTTTTACAAATATTATATCATTTGAGCATCACAACCCTGGAGGGGAGCTGCTATTATTTCCTCAGTTATAAAATTGAGGAAACTGAGGCAGACAGAGGTTGAATAACTTGCCTAGGATCATTCAGCGAATATTTGAGAGTAGAGGACCTTAATTCTAATCGTGATTTGGATGCTTACTATGCATATGGCCTTGAACTTTCACTTGGTACCTATTAAATGAAGGGGTAGGACTAGATGGCTTGTAGGTAATAATCTACTTCTAAATCTATGACCTTTAAGTCTTTGGATACTGTGATATTCTATGCATTGAAGACAGACAGCATTTCAGAATTGTATTATTCTAATAATGACCTTCATTTTAGAAATCAGATGAAATGGTTAAACCAAGAAAAAGTGGATTTCCCTGACCAAATCCACAGAACCTAGAACAAATGTCATGGGTACTCTTGGAAAATCAGACTTCATTTCTGAGGCCCCCTAGCTCTTATTGGTGAGTTTTTATCAGGACCCACATTCCTACACATTCTGATTGTTTCCTTATCATACTCTAAAATGAGTATCTTCTTCCTGTCCCTTCCCAGCTTTCCAATTGCTCTTTATGTTTTGCTTTCCCCTCGATATCTTTGTTCCTTGCATTTAACACCATGCCTAACTCATAGTAACTGCTTAATACATGCTTTATGATTATATACATATATACATACTTCATCTGTACATTTTCTGGTCCTATTTGTGCTCTCTCATTTATTCATTTAATTTGTCCCTGAAAGTTGTCAAAAATATTGTTCCACTCCACCATAGAATTGGGCCACCCCTTTGAACAACCATTTGTATAGTCATGGAACTACTTACTTAGAGGACTAATTAAATACATACACATATACATATACACATCTATCTATCTACCTGTCTATCTATCTAATATGTCAGGCATTATGATAAGCACTGGAATCATAAATACAAGAAATAATGACAGTCTCTGCTTTCAAAAAGCTTATATTCTAATAGGGGAAGACAACCCAAAGGGAAGCTAGAAGAGGAGGTCATTTTAGAATGATGGGATGGTTTGTAACTTATCATCTCAAAATGAGCTGCGAAACTGTTTCCAGGCAAGGAAAATGTAAAGTTCACCTACTGAACTCAAGGTGGTTCCAGAAGAGGAATCCTAACTTTCTGTTTGGGTAAAGATGGAAATGAGAGACAAAGTAGACATGTTATAGTGAGATCAATTTACCTAACCCTCTCATTTTTTTCCAGTGAGGAAATTGAGGCCCAGAAGCTATAAATGACTTATTTTTGAATACCTAGTGAATTAGTGACAGAGATGGAATTAGTCCACCATTTCTCAGTCCAATCTTCTCCCATGTTGTAGAAAGTAAACCCATCAATCAGTTACTGGTCTTTGATGTTACCAAAAGGTCACTACTACCAGCATAAGATATATTTGAAGAGAGAAATCCTGCCTATGTAGCACTATATCCCATAATATCTAATTTGTTGGCTGTAATAAGGCCAGACCCATTTATTGATTAATCAATCATCTGTGTTCTGTATGCTGATATTATCGGAGTAAGTCTCTTAGAATAATGGTATTTCATATAGAGCTGTTGCTGGGCTGTATATCATGGAATGCCATAAACATGTTGAATATTAACTGTTGTCGCTGTGTGAGAAAATAAGTTTTGTACTGAAGGGTTAGGTAATTAACACAGAATAGCTTGTCACATTTCTTTCTGTGGTCAGTAGTACAGATTTTGACATGACTTGATGTTAAAACTAGTGAGTTGTCCCCATCGAATCTTATAATCATTACAGCCACATGAACTATATGACAATAGGAAGTAACCTGGTAATCTGCTCCAATGCACCCTGTAGCTCTTTCTGCTAGGATGAGTATTTTCTCATTAAATACAACATAGGCATAGACTCTCAAGTAGTACTCACACACTCTAAGAAGGAAGAGAGTAATTAATGGGACTAGTTCAAGCAAAAAAAAAAGTGTTTAAGTAACCTGAATTATTCAGAAGAAAGAATTACAAGTGTCTTCTTTCTTTGTTTCTTTCTTTCTGTCTTTTTTTTTTTTTTTTTGGCTTCTTGAATAATCCAAATAATTGGTTCAATTCTTTCCTTAATTAGAAGGTCATGAGTATGACATTAAAATAATAAATACTGCTCAATATTGTCTTATTTTAACTTTCACTAACTTATTCAAAAATGACTTTTAAGTAAAAAGAAAAAAAATCTAATTAGAAATTTGATTCACATATGCTCATCCAAGTTTTGATCTCTTCCACCTCTGAGATTCAATGATTTTATAAGTAGGTCTCCAAAAATCAAAACTTTTAGTTTACAGCCCAAGTTTAGTGGCACAGTATCTTAGCTAGAGAACTTTAAACAATTATTTTCTTTATTGACATTTGAAGAAAGGGAAGTTGAATGCATAGGAAAGTCATTGACCAATTTGTAGTCAATCAACAATGACAACAACAAAAATGATCATGTATAGGAGATGGAATAAGAGCAAGTAATGGAGAATAAATACAAAGCAGCTCCTATAAGGACTGTGTATGGATTACCAGAATCTCTTCCAAATAGGAATGAGGCTAACAGGGAAAACTAAAAACCAAGAGAGACAAAAAGGATTTCTGGCTATGTTTGGGGAAACAGCAAGATCAGAGAAAGAATAGAACTAATATTTGGGTCATATGGAGTGATGATAACAAATGATAAGGAGAAGAGAAAACTAATTTTTCTCTTTACTCCTCCCCTGTCAAGAATACTACTCTTTAATTTGGAAAGAATATCACAAAAATTGCTGAGGTCCTGAGGATAAATCTCACCTTATCAATGATTACTCCTGTGACTTCAGACAGATCACATAACCTCTGAGCCTCTGTTTCCTATGTTGTAATGTGAGAGGAATTAAAAATCCTTTCAGCCTCATTTTTCACCTAATTATACTACTTTGGGACTTCTTTGACTATTGTGGCACACAAGTCCAGGAAGTTGATTAGTGGGAAAATCTTATTCGCTCTGCAAGATTCCATCAATCTTGGTACTCCACATCTCATTATTATTCTCTGTTCCTCTAACTGGAATGTAGAACCATGAATTCCAAAACTTTACTTAAGGATAGAGCTCAACACACAATACCTTTTTATTTCTTAATTTGCTGCTCTACTTTGGGACTTATTTGATTTTTGATTTTTCTATTATTGCCACCTCTACCTCTGTTATCTGCATGCTTTCCCCCCCCCACTTCTTTTTAAGCATTATCTTCCTTAGTTAGATTGCAAAGATTGAGGGCAGGGACTGTTTTTTCTTCCCTCCCTCTCTCCCTCCCTTCTTCCCTCCTTCTCTTCCTTCTTCCCTCCTTTGATAACCAAATATTTTTAAATTTTTTTTTCTAATGAAAAGATTCCTGTTGTGTATAAGCAAACTAAGAAATTATGCAGGAAATAAACTGTGAAGGATATTCACAGAGAAATAAGGTCATTACAAAAAGAGAGAGATGGCCTAGTTTCATAATAGAATCATCTGTGCTACTTCCTTCCCTCTTGGTCCTGGACCTCTGGATTATAGGATTTAGAGCCGGGAAGAGCCCTTAGAAACCATAGAACAGATCATATTAGACACCATCATTTTTCTATGTCATGGACTGTTTTGCTGTCTGGGAAAGACCTGTTCTCTTCAGGATGTTTTCAAATTCATGCAATAAAATACAAAGAATTAATGAGAAGCCAAGCATATTGAAATATAGTCATCAAAATCAAGTTTGTGCACCCAGATTAAGAACTCCTGATTTTATATAATCCCTTCCTTTTACAGATAAGAAAACTGAGGCCTAAAACCCTGAATTGAATTGCTTGGGGAGAGTTAATTTGAAGCAGAGCCAGATGTCAATCTTCTGACTCCAAATCCATTGTTCCTATTATTAAACCAGGATCCCTGTGTTCAAAAGGGATATTGTGTTCAAAAATATGACAAGTTCTGTTGATTCCTCACCTTCAACATCTGTTGCAAACATACTTTCTGACACATAAATTGTCCTTCCTTAATTCTTACTCTTATCTCCTTTTCCTTAAAATATAGGGTGGGGGGGGGAAGGGGAGAAGCAAACCTTCTAACTGGTCTCCCTGATTCTATCTTTTCATTCATCCTTTATAAAGATTATTTAAACATCTGTGTTGTCCCAAATAAGCATAAACTTCTTAGCCTGGAATTTAAGGCCCAGCATTTTTTGGCCCCAACCTACATTCCAGCACTATTTCACGTGATTCCCTTCATACATTTTACACCTCAGCCAAACTGAACTCTTGTTTAATCTCCTTTTGCACTTATTTGCTTCTCTGCAATGACATAGACTGTTTCCCATTCCTGAATTGCAGTGCCTTCCCATGTCTCTCTAACTGTTCAAAATTTTCTTCTTCCTTCAAAACCCAACTTAGATGCCACATCTTCCATTGAGCCTTACTTGATTCCCCTACTATTTTCTTTCTTTCTTTTTTTTTTTCTATTTTGCTTTTATTGAACTGCTGTAGCATTTTTCATCTTTTTATCTCCAATACCTGGCACAATGTCTTGTAACCTTTTTAATAAATGGTTGTTTAATTGGACAGAATTGACTGGTAACTCAATTTATGTTTTTAGAATAATTAATGGGAAGAATCAAAGGGTAAGTTGGAACAGGCTCTTACTTACTTTATTTGAATGCTTTGCCTCATCCTTCTAGTCATTTCTTCAAAGATTAGAGTTCTTCTGTCTCAAATTATAGTCCATCTTTATTGACATTTTGAATTGTAGTTAAATTGTAGAAGAGTAGGTTCATACCAAAAGACTAACCAGGTATGATTTCATTTCACAATTCCAATAGCAACTGTGTCCTTGATAACTAACAATTTCTGACCTCTTCCATACCTCTCAGACATGCTGGAGTCAGAAATGGAGGGGCCCTTGCAACCAGTAATCAGGGTAGCTAGTACTTAATATTTTAGTAAAAGAAACTATTCTTAGAAGACATTTATTTGGAAAATATTTCGCAAGCTCTCTAACAGTATAAAAATGACAATAGGTTTCTTGTGTAGTTTTGGTAAAACTTTTAAATGAAAACTCAAAGTGGATACCATAGGGACACTTAAAAATTATAGGCTTAGCTAGCCCATGTATTACGAGTAAGGATGTAACAACTTTACTTTAAAATGTTAATATGAATACTTGTGCAAAGCTCATTTTGCAATGCAGATTCCAGTTTTCTGCCTCTGAAAACTCATTGTCCCCACATGTGTACACACCTGCAATTCTCTTTGTTACAATGGACTTGGCTAGAAATTCCCCTAGAGAAATTTTGAGAAGTCCTGCAGGCTTTCTTTCTTGCACATGCTGGGTCATTTACACCTTCTTCACCAGACCTATGCACTAAAACAGGTCAAACTTTTGGCATGGGTATTGCAATTCTCAAGAGATATTAGAGAAAGCACAAATCATCTCATGCAGCCTTAATGCTAATGCACAGACCATAGAGATGATTTACTCTGAGGCATCCAGAATGCCTCTCACCTTAAAAAGTAGGTCAAGTAAGCAAACCTCTTCTATTCTGGAAACCTTTCTCTAGTTGCAGATGCATTATTACATTCCTAAAGCCTTAAGCATAATGAAGGGAGATGTGTTGAATGATATGACACTATTATGTGAAAATTCAAGTTCAAATGGTCATCAAGAAAAGAAACATTGATGGCCCATTGATATTCACCATTGTACCTATTCAGTGATCAACAATAAAACACTGTCTATATGTAGCTTTATGTTCTACTATTTCCACATAGGAGAAAAAAAGGAAACTCTAAAATAAGTCTAGTATAGTAGAAAAGATCATTAGAGTGGGCGTCAGAAGGCCTGTGTTCTACTCCTCTCTCTGCCATTAATTGGACATCTATAAAGTCATTTTATTTCTCTGGGCCTCAGTTTCCTATGTGAAAAAGGAGGTTTAGCAAGGTCATTTCTGACCATTACTTTCTACATTTGTAAAACCAGGTTAATAAAACACTTCAGTGCTTAAAAAAAAAAAAAAAGAATTAGTTTCTTGATTATTGTGATCTATTTCCAAATATGCCAGAAGTCAAATAACCATTACCTTCCTTCTCTCTCTCTCTCTCTCTCTCTCTCTCTCTCTCTCCTCTCTCTCTCTCTCTCTCTCCTCTCTCTCTCCTCCCTCTCTCTCTCTCTCTCTCTCTCTCTCTCTCTCTCTCTCTCTCTCTCTCTCTCTTTCTCCTCTCCTCTCTCTCTCTCCTCTCCTCTCCTCTCCTCTCCTCTCCTCTCCTCTCCTCTCCTCTCCTCTCCTCTCCTCTCCTCTCCTCTCCTCTCCTCTCCTCTCCTCTCCTCTCCTCTCCTCTCCTCTCCTCTCCTCTCCTCTCCTCTCCTCTCCTCTCCTCTCCTCTCCTCTCCTCTCCTCTCCTCTCCTCTCCTCTCCTCTCCTCTCCTCTCCTCTCCTCTCCTCTCCTCTCCTCTCCTCTCCTCTCCTCTCCTCTCCTCTCCTCTCCTCTCCTCTCCTCTCCTCTCCTCTCCTCTCCTCTCCTCTCCTCTCTCTCCTCTCCTCTCCTCTCCTCTCCTCTCCTCTCCTCTCCTCTCCTCTCCTCTCCTCTCCTCTCCTCTCCTCTCCTCTCCTCTCCTCTCCTCTCCTCTCCTCTCCTCTCCTCTCCTCTCCTCTCCTCTCCTCTCCTCTCCTCTCCTCTCTCTCTCTCTCTCTCTCTCTCTCTCTCTCTCTCTCTCTCTCTCTCTCTCTCTCTCATTTCTCCAAACTTCAGGGTTGACTTATGTGCTAAGGAGGATTCAGAAGACTTTGAAGATAAAGTTCATTCTTTTCTCCGAATGTGAATAAAAGGATTCCATTCACCACTGGAGAAACGGGCTTTAATTAATGAAGACTGGATATAAACTCTAGTCAGCACAGCCCAAGCTAGCCAATTACTGAGAAATTTATAGAACTGCTTACTTTAACTCAGGCATTTACAAAGAGATAAATAGCCAGGTAGGTCAAAAAAGAAGAGAGAAGAAAAAAAGCAGATACAAACTCCTAAAGAATTTGAGACAGGAAAGGGAAGTGGCCTTTTTATTCCCTGAGAAAAGAAAACAGCAAAATAAATAATCTGACAAGATAAACTCAGTTAAGAAAGGATCAACAAAAGAAGCCCAGGTAAGGCAAACCTCTTGGCTGCAAATTATTTTGTCATCTCAGGATTTAAGCCAGGGTGAGAGCTCTGGGCTTACTACCAAGTCCTGGGGGGAAGGAGAAAGAGTTGAACAAAACAGAAGAAAATCAAGAGGAGAGAGAGTAGGTGTGAAGGGCAGATGTGTAATGGAAAGTAGGAGAGGGAAGAAAGGAAGGAAGGAAGAAGAAAGAAAAATAGGAAAGAAATGACATAAAAAAAGAGAAAATTGGGGGGAAGGAGAAATAGTCAAGAGCAGTAACATTAGAGAAGACCCACAAGTTTGACCCAAATTAACAAATTGATTGCATGACATGGGAGACTACATCTTTTATAGGCAGGGTCAGATTGACCAAAAAAAACCTGCTTTAGAAGTTTAATGTTCCCTACCATCTCAGCTCCAATAAATTTGTCTGGGCTCCATGTGTCAGAGGTAGAAGTTGTTTCCAAGTCTTCCTGGATTCAAGACCAGCTTACTACCAACAATTCTATGCTACTTTGAAGGATTTGTTAGGATGAAGAATATCTGCCACACATGGGGAAGAAACAAGTTAAAATTCTAGATTCTTGCTCATTTCTGAGTCTTGAGGATTGTGTAGGTGGTTGGGGATGCTTTTAGGTTGAGGATATATTCTTCATTCTTAGTTAACTTGGGGGAGGTCTTAGTGAATTCACTAAATAAGTGAGCACCACTAAGTTCTCATTTTCTGGTTATAGACAGTTTGTATCGCTTCCTTTTATGGTAATATCTATAGCATGTCAAATATCTAATTAAAGCAAAAAATAAATCAAATGTCAATTCCCTAATGCCTCTAGAATAAAATACAAATCTATATATTATATAAAATCCCTCAAATTTTGATTGCATTCTATCTATATTTCTAGGCTGATTATGGGTTATTTCAGTTTCATTTTAGCTTAACCATTCTTCTTGCTGCTCCCACTGTATACTATTCCATTAGCCTTCTTCCATTCCTGGTATATTCTCATCACTTTTGCCTCTTGGACAAAAGGTCCTTTCAGGGCTGAGCTAAAGGTCAGCCTCTTTCAAATTTTTCCTGATTCTCTTCATCTTCACTGATGGAGTGGCTACATTGTTCGAATGCCAAATGTAAAGATTATTTTATGGGGAGCTCACACAGGATATGTGCTCATATGATAGTCAGAAATGCAATACAAGGATACTGTTAAAGTCTCTCAAGATTTTTAGAACTAATTGCGTGACATGAAAGACACTGGCATAGCATATGCATTTGTGTCTAATGGTGGTCAGCTCTAAGATAGAGAGAAGACAGAAAAAAAAAAGAAATTCACATGATAATTTGTGTATTTGAAAGAAATAATAAATTGTACATAATATATTTGCAGGTTTATGTGTAATTATAATTTTTATTGTATTATATTATGGAAATGCTTGTTGTAGTCCATAAAATAAAATAAAAATTATATATGGGGAAAATAAGGCACTGGCACAGGTCCACCCAGCACAGAGTGCCCTTATCAGAGAAAGTGTTGTACATTGTAAGCAAAGCAGAATTGAAATAGATCAAAAGAAATGCAAGTTGAGTAAAGTTGGAGAAGCCACTCTAAATGCTTATATGGATGATTTGTGTCCAATCTGTAGTAAAGCATTCCTAGCTCCTATTGAGCTGATCAGCCACATTTGGACACAGTAACTTGACTCTAACATAACCTTGTCATTTTATCCCTTTTCAAGAACAAAGGACAACAATCAACTAACCAGATTTAGTGGCTTTTACTTAATTATTTTGTATTTATTTTATACATTTTGAAAATTTACTTATTTATGAATAAGTATTGTATCTCTACTCCTTTTCCCCCAACTCCCTATAAAGAGGGTTGTCTTATTTTCGTGTTTATGTGTCTATCATTGACCATGATTCCTGGAACATGATGCTTAATAGTTGCTTATTGACTGATAATAGGTATGCTGATTGACTTTGCCAAGGAAAGCTCACTATGTCCTGACAGATGTATACCAGTTAAGTTGTCAGCTGAACTTGTTCCCTATTCATCATTTTATATTTGTGTATCATTGTGACAAGTGGATCACAGGAAGTCTCTGAAGATTTCTTCAAACACTTTTTACTTACATAGATATTAAGAGCTGAACTTTAAATTTCCAAAGTGGGCATAAATCTAAAGTGGGACACAAAGAAATATTAATACTTCAAGAACAAATATATCACTTGTCCTGGACAAGTAGTATATTTTGTAACAAAAAATCAAAAAAGTTTAGGAGTTTGAAGGCATTTTAGTGTTTATCTTGTACAACCCTCAACATTTGAAGAAGAGGAAATGCAGGTCATATCAATTAAGCAATCAATAAACATTGATTAAGTACATTATATGTGCCAGGCACTGTGAGCTAAGCCTTGGCAATATAAATAAAATGGAAAACAAAACAAAACAAAACAATTCCTGTCCTCAGAGGGTATACATTGCAATGTAGGAAGGAGGTAACATATTTAAACCAGAATGCACAAGACAAATATAGGATAAATGTAAGGTAAATTAAGAGAAAATACTACTAGAGCCTGCAAATTTCAGAAAAAATCTTTCTGAAAGAGGTGATGCATGAATCGTCTTTAAAGAAATCAAATATTTGTAGAGTTAAAATTTGAAAGGCATCAGAACCATGAGGATATGTGGTGTGGGAGGGTTGTGTACAAAGGATCAGCCAGTAGAACAGTATGGCTAGACTATATAGAATGTATCAAGAAGAAGAAAATAGGGGATTGGGTGGGAAGTAGGTTGAGAAGATTTTTAATGTCACATAGGACTTCATATTTGACTCTGGAAATATGAGAGGTTGCCAATAAAGTTTATTGATTGTGGGTGTGCTGATTTGATCAGGATTATGCTTTGGGAAAAATCAATTTGGCAACAAAGTATGGAATGGGTACTTTTGCAATAATCCAAGGATAGATAATGAAGGCTTGAACTCAAATTGTGGCTCTGTGAGTGGAGAGAAAACAACATGCACAAGAAATGTTGTAGAAAAAACAAATGATGGACAGAATCAGCTACATCCAGAAAAGGAACACTGGGAAATGAGTATAAACTGTGAGCATTGTTTTTTTGTTTTGTTTTGTTTTGTTTTGTTTTGTTTTGTTTTGTTTTGTTTTGTTTTTCTCCCCAGATTATTTTTACCTTCCAAATACAATCCTTCCTTTGCAACAACAACAACAACAAAATTTGGTTCTGCACATATATATTGTACCTAGGATATACTATAAGATATTTAATATGTATGGGAATGCCTGCCATCTAGGGGAGGGGGTGGAGGGAAGGAGGGGAAAAACTTGGAACAGAAGGGAGTACAAGGGATAATGTTGTAAAAAAAAATTACCTATGCATATGTACTGTCAAAGAAAATGTTATAATTATAAAAATTAATAAAAAAAGAAAAAAACAATGACAAGAATTGATGATTAGTGGGATGTAAAGGGTGAGAGAAAGGGATTGAGGATAATATCAAGCTTATAAACTAGGATCAATAAAAGATATTGATCTTCCTGACAGCAATGAGGAAGTTTAGAAGAAAGGAGAATTTGAAGGAAGACAATGAGTTTTGTTTGGGACATGGCAAGTTGGAGGTGCCAGTGGAACATCAAGTTTGAAATGTCCAATAGGCAGCTAGTAATATGGGATTGGAATTTTGGATGGAGCAAGGGTTGGATAAATATATTCAGTAGTTATCTACATAGAGAGAACAATTGAAAATGGGAGCTGATGAGTTCATCATGTTAAAAGCAGTATGGAGAGAAAAGAATAAAGGAGTCAGGACAAATTATGATATCTTTTTACATATTAGGAGAGAGCTATAATTTGTAAGAGTAGGGAGGTGGTACAATGGATAGGATGCTGCATCTAGAATCAGGAAGACACATCTTCATGAGTTTAAATCTGGTGTCGCAAAATGGCAAACCCCTTTAATATCTTTGCCAAAAAAACCCCAAATGATCATGAAACATTGGGCATAACTGAAATGACTAAATAACTTTAAAATCATATTTCATTTTATCCAGATTACTCAGCGGGATTGTCTTCATTACTCATTGCCATGACATGATTTTGAGACCTTTGACATTATAGTTGCCCTTGGAATGCTTTAGCTTCTCAACATCCTTAAAATGTAGTATGACTGATCACAGCTCTCCATCTGTGTCTGAACCACTACAGAGAATAATGACTCCATATTCAGTTCTAGATACTGTATTTCAGTTAGTTCAGTCCAAGATTACATCAGCTTGTTTTTTTGGCAGCCATGTCACACTGTTGACTCAGTGTTAAGTTTGGAATCAACAAAATTCTCAAGACTTTTTACACATGAATTGTTGTTAAGCCATACCTCTCCCATATTATACTCATATTGTTAATTCTTTTGAATTCAAATGTACAAAGGACTTGTCTTTATCCCTATTGAATTTCATTTTGTTAGTTTTAATGAATTGTTCTAACCTATTGAGGCATTTTGAAATCTGATTTTAGTCATTCAATACCTGCCACCAATTCCACACCCACTAAATCTCCAGCTGTATGTTTTCAGCAAATTTATAGGCATGTCTTATATATCTTTGGCATGAGACAAATGTTAAATGGGAAAGAACCTTGGAACATATCACTGGAGGCCTCCTTCAGAGTAGTATCATTTTAGCAACCAGTACTCTCTGGATACAGTTATTTAGTGATGAATGCATATTAATATATGTGCTACATTGCTCAATCTTGCCCAAAAAGATCTTATGAGGGCATTTTAAAAATTTCTTGTTGAAATCCATATAATTGGGGCTTAAACTCTTTCTGATGTATCAGTCTAGTAGTCTTGTTTAAAGAAATAAAAGAAATCAGTTAGTATGATTCAAGTTGTTTTTAATTAACCCTGGAAAGCTCCATGTAATCACAATATCCTCCATTAAGTGTTAACTACCTGCTTAAAACATTCTTTTATAATTTTGCCAGGAATTTAATTGGGATGAAATTTATTGGTTTATAAATATTTTTTCTCCTTTTCTACTTGATAAAAGTAGTCAATAGTAAAATAATTTGTATGATTATTCTCTCTCCTGAGTGGTTCATACTTGTATGATTTGCAAAAATCCTTTTAGACTCTTCAAATATATTTATCTATGCAAGGTAGCTAGATGAGGCAGTGGATAGAGCACTATAATCAGGAAGACCTGAGTTCTCAAAATACTTGACACTTACTTAGCTGTGTGACCCTAAACAAGTAATTTAGTCACAATTTCTTTGTTTCTTTCCCCCTTCCCAACTGCCACATCTATGTATGTAATATGCAGATACAGATATGGTACATCAGAGAGAGCAATGACTCTGGATTTAGAGGACTTAAGTTCCAATCCTCTTCTTTTGCTATCTGTTTCATTTTGTTCAAGTCACTTAAATTTTCTTGGGTCTCAATTTCCTTCTCTACAAAACAAGGGGAATGAATTAGATGGCCTTTGTGTTCCTCTCTATTTATTTGTCTATTTTCATACATGAACATACCCACACCCACAGACTAGTAAGCATTTATCATATACCAATAATGTGTAAGACATTGCTATATGTCACAAAGTTTTAGCTTTTTATGTGTCCAAATTGTTGAAGCCTATGGGCCCCCTTCTCAGAATGATGTTTTTAAATAATGCCATAAAATACATAGAATTTTTAAAGGAAACCAATTATATTCAAATGCAGTTATCCAAAGAAAAGAAAGAGAGAAAAAGAAAATGAAAGGGAGAAAGAAAGAATTAATAAAAAAAGAAAAAAGAAAAGAAAGAAGGGGAAGAAGGAAGGAAGAAAGAAAGAAAGAAAAAAAAATTAATGAAAAAAGAAAAAAAGAAAAGAAATAAGGGGACAAAGGAAGGAAGGAAGGAAGGAAGGAAGGAAGGAAGGAAGGAAGGAAGAAAGAAAGAAAGAAAGAAAGAAAGAAAGAAAGAAAGAAAGAAAGAAAGAAAGAAAGAAAGAAAGAAAGAAAGAAAGAAAGAAAGAAAGAAAGAAAGAAAGAAAGAAAGAAAGAAAGAAAGAAAGAAAAAGAGGGAGGGAGGGAGGGAGGAAGAAAGAAAAATTCTTTCCCCTCTAGACCTATTCTGGTTCTTCAGGTTCAAAGACAAAATGGAAAGTGATCCTTGCCTCATTCTTATGGTGAGATGCACAAGTAAACAGAAGAGTCCAGTGTACTACCAATTATTGACATTGTTAAGAAACTATGATCTCGAGAGAGAGCAAAAATTATTCTCCTCCACCCAAAAAATATTTTCCCTTTGAAAGTGGCTTATTAGCTGGTTTCTCAGGGAGGGAAATAAAAAAAGAAAAAGTGGGGTGCAACCATGTGCAGATGTAGGAGGTAGGATATTAACTTAAAGGAACCTCAGGTAGAGCAGGTTAACTGCATCATAGAGTTCACAAAGAAAAAAAAATATAAATAAGCCTGGAAATAGTGGACTGGAGTCAGATCATCAAGGACTTTTAAAAGCCACTCTAAGGAATTTGTATTTCATACATAATATAATAATTATATGTTATGAATAAGCCTCTCATCTCATTGCTGCTTTGCTGGTGTACAGAGATTTTAGACTCTAGAAATCCTGGATGATAAAGGTGTTTCATGGGGCCCAAAGGAGAAAGTGAGGGCAGAGTGTGATCCAGCCTCAATTATGCTATTAACCCTATGTGGGTTAGAACCCACAGAGGTTAGAGGACATTTGAAAGTTATTCAGATATCTGCAGCACATGATAGGAAAGATACAGTATTTCATTCAGGAATTACTGGAACTTTGGCACAATAGGGGAATTTCCAGCTTCTATGATTCACCTTTTCTAATATGTTGTAGATTAATTTATTTAATTGAGTTCTAACTAAGCACATAAGGACACCTGCTTGTTTGATGCCTTCCTCCTCCCTCTGCTGGGATTCTGTTTTGTTTATGTGTGTTTGGTTGCTAATATTTTTTTCCAGATGTTTGTTTACATTGCCCCCCCATACATACACATACAAACATTTTTATTGTATTTATACAATATGACTAAGACACTTCTACCTTTGTGGCATCTTCTGAACATGAAACTACATCTTGTCCTTTTCTAAAAACATTTGGGAAGAGCTGTTGGGTTTTTTCAACCCCCCCCCCCAAATTCTTTAATTTCTTAAGCATACATTTTTCTGATTGTCTGAAGTGGTATAATTAAATAGAGGCATGGATTCAAGAACATCTGAATTCAAATTTTCTCAGAAATTTCCTGAATGATCCAGTTGTCTACATCAATTTCCTCATCTATATAATGGGTCTAATAATAACACTTCACTGTTGTGAAGATCAAATGAAATTATAACTATAAAGCACTTAGCACAATACCTGGCATATAGTAGGCACTTATTAAATATTGTTTCCTTTCTTTTCCTCAGTGTTTTTGACAATGGTGACAAGAAAAATAGTAATTTTATAGCACTGGTTATAGAAATGTGAATTACTCCTGTTCCTGTTACCATTGTAAAAAGCATTGAAATAAAGAAAAAAAATTTTTTTTTCCACTATGATGACTGAGAAGGAGGCCTTTGGGACACAGGATCTTGATTGAACAGACTAACCCTGAATGACCTATGGAGGAACTTTGGAACTGGTTACAGAACAAAGGCTCTCTTTGAAGTGACCCCAGCTGCTATTTATTTTAACCCCTACATGGTAAGAATTCCCACTATTACCTACTCAAGCAGTGATTATCCAGCTGCTGCTTACAGGTCTCCAGTGAGGGACAATTGATCATTACTTTCCAAGACAAGACATTCTGATCCTAAATTCTAATTATTCTTACTTGAAACTCTAATTTGCCTATTTCCATTTTTTTCCCACTGTTTCAATTCTGCCCTCTCAGACAAAATATAAGAACTATTATTCCCTATTTCACATTCCAGATGTTGAAATACTTAAAGATACCTATCATGTCCTTCCATCTCTCCCTAGTCTTCTTGATGGGGCATTGTGTACATAGACTACTAGATTAAGAATAGGAAAATTTATTTTTAAAACCTCTGCTTCAAACATTTTAGATGAACTGGGAAAATTATCTTCTTTGTCTGTCTGTCTATCTATCTATGTCTTCCAATGTAAAATAAAGATAATGATAATTTCTGTTTCACAAAGTTATTCTGAAGATCATATGACATAACACATATAAAGCTTATTACAGACCTTAAAGTGCAAAATAAATGTCATAATTAGTAACAAAAGCAACAGCAATTCTTTTCTATAGGCTAAATACAACTGATCAATCAACTGATCAAAATCAATTGATTTTTATATGGAATAATTTTGAGATCATTAACCATCCTATTTAACTTCCTTTCTCCAAATTATGTCAATGTTCTTCTAAAATATGTTGCTCCAAACTGAAGACAACATTTAGCTGTGAATCTAAAGGATAGAATACAGTGGCACCCCCATCTCCCTAATCTTGAATGCTATTTTTCTCTTAATAATCCCTAAGACTAAAAATTCATTATTTGAAAAAAAAACTGTTGGGAAAACTGGAAATTAGTATGGCAGAAATTAGATATGGATCCACACTTAACACCATATACCAAGATAAGATCAAAATGGGCCCATGATTTAGGCATAAAGAATGAGATCATAAATAGATTAGAGGAACAGAGAATAGTCTACCTCTCAGACCTGTGGAGGAGGAAGGAATTTATGACCAGAGGAGAACTAGAGATCATTATTGATCACAAAATAGAAGATTTTGATTACATCAAACTAAAAAGTTTCTGTACAAACAATACTAAGGCAAACAAGATTAGAAGGGAAGTAACAAATTGGGAAAATATTTTTACAGTTAAAGATTCTGATAAAGGTCTCATTTCCAAAATATATAGAGAACTGACCCTAATTTATAAGAAATCAAACCATTCTCCAATTGATAAATGGTCAAAGGATATGAACAGACAATTCTCAGATGATGAAATTGAAATTATATCCACTCATATGAGTGTTCCAAATCACTATTGATCAGAGAAATGCAAATTAAGACAACTCTGAGATACCACTACACACCTGTCAGATTGGCTAAGATGACAGGAACAAATAATGATGAATGTTGGAGGGGATGTGGGAAAACTGGGACACTAATACATTGTTGGTGGAGTTGTGAAAGAATCCAACCATTCTGGAGAGCAATTTGGAACTATGCCCAAAAAGTTATCAAACTGTGCATACCCTTTGATCCAGCTTGCTGCTATTGGGCTTATATCCCAAAGAAATACTGAGGAGGGGAAAGGGACCTGTATGTGCCAAAATGTTTGTGGCAGCTCTTTTCATAGTGGCTAGAAACTGGAAGATGAATGGATGTCCATCAATTGGAGAATGGTTGGGTAAATTATGGTATATGAAGGTTATGGAATATTATTGCTCTGTAAGAAATGACCCGCAGGAGGAATACAGAGAGGCTTGGAGAGACTTACATCAACTGATGCTGAGTGAAATGAATAGAACCAGAAGATCGCTGTACACTTCAATGTTGTATGAAGATGTATTCTGATGGAAGTGGATATCTTCAACATAAAGAAGATCCAACTCACTTCCAGTTGATCAATGATGGACAGAAACAACTACACCCAGAGAAGGAACCCTGGGAGTGAATATAAATTGTTATCACTACTGTCTATCTACCCAGGTTACTTACACCTTCGGAATCTAATACTTAATGTGCAACAAGAAAATGGGATTTACACATATATATTGTATCTAGGTTATATTGTAACACATGTAAAATGTATGGTATTGCCTGTCATCTAGGGGAGGGAGTAGAGGGAGGGAGGGGATAATTTGGAAAAATGAATTCAAGAGATGTTATAAAAAAAATTACTCATGCATATATACTGTCAAAAATTTATAAATAAAATAAAAAACCCCTAAGATTAAATTGTTTCTGGCTATATTCTGGGCTGTATACTTCTGCTGCTTCCTATTAAGCTTCTTACCCACTAAAATTCAAAGACTCCTCATATAAAATAGGGATATACTTTTTTGTGTGTGTTTGTGTTTTGGAATTCTGGTGGTAGACTTTAGGTTATTGATATTTGATTCAACTCAATGGTCTAACATGTCAAGATTTTGTTGGATCCTAATTTTGTCATCAATATCTTAAGTATCTGTCTCTCCCAGATTTTAATTGGCAAAGTTGATAAGCATGACATCTTTGTATTTATCCAATCATTAATTTAAAAAAATTAGATACCTAGCACAGATGCCTGTCTTCCCAATTGGACAACATGAACATGAATGACTCCCTTTTGAATTAAGGTGGTTTCGGCAAATGTGTCAAATTGCAAACCTCTTGAGGTCTAGGACTGTGTTTTATCTTCCTGTCCCCAGATTCAAGCATATTTCACAATAGGTGATATGTGGTTATTCAATATTTATTGAATGGGTGAGTGAGTGAGTGAATGAATGTCCTGGATAGTAAAGGAGCTGTCTCTTCTGTGCTTTATAAAAATGATGTTGAAGCCTTCACTTTTGTTTAGACATAATGAGCATATATGGTCACTACATGCAATGTAATAACTTTGAACATTTTGAGTTTAAGAAATAGAATAATAGGATAGTGGGATTGCCTTAATGATAATGTTTCATAGTAACATAGTTTATATCCATTGTCTCATTTACTTCTCATAACAACTATGCAATTGAGAAGGACAGTATTATGATTACCCTTTTAGAATGAAGAAATTTGAAGATTAAAACAGATTACAATACTTCATGAGTGTCAAGGCCAAAATTCAAACCTGGTCCTCCTTCCTTCCCTCCCTCCCTCCCTATTAAGGTGCTGGCCAATTCATACTAGCCTCTTTACATTTTATATCAGTCTGTTCTAACATTTATTTGTTAGATTTGAATTTTTTTTCTTCCTAGATTTTGGTCATTTTACAGGTATTGACTTGCTTCTGAGACATGGATCAGCCCATCTGAAGCTTTGGTAGCAGGCAGCATGGCCACGCCCATCTCCTCCCTGAACTGAGCAATTAGGACCATCCTCAGTCAGCATGAATCCATTTTTGAGAGACCACTGCTCCTGATATAATTTGGATTGATATAGGAGAGTGGGAAAGTGGTTGAATTATTGTTAAAAATTTAACTGTATCACTGTGTTTAAGATTTGTTAAAACAGTTAAAACTATTGCTGTATATTTCAGGGGTTTTTAGGAAACTTACTGTACTAGTATATTATGTGTAGGAATTTTGATTCACTCTTGGGATTTATATGTGGAATGGTTATTTGATAATTCCTTTCCATGAGAAAAAAAGGGAAGAAGAAACTGGTTAGGAAATTGGGGAAACTGTGTATTTTTCTTAGGCACTTCTGCCCCACCTTCTATCTCATTAGTTCAGATTGAGTTGGAAATCCTTTAAACAGTCTTTTTCATTTTTACTCCTTACTTAAAATTTACTGGATTATGGTTTGCTGATTATGTTTTTACTTTGAAATCCCTTATTCTGTTGGAATTGCCCTGGCAGACTCAGTTTTGGGGATTATTTTTTGGAAACAACCAGAAATCAGACACCTGTCTTGGGACTGGTAGTCTCTCTGATCTGTTTCTCCACTCCTGTTACCCCAGTTCCTTAATTAGTATTTCAGCATTCTCAAAGGACTTTGCAGTTTGGTATCAGGCCTCTACCTTGGTTTCCAACCTTGATCTAACTGCATAACTTGCTCAGGAATTTGGATCCTTGTAGTAGCTCCTGATCTATTGAGAGGGGACAGGTGGAGCTACTCCAGGCACCACTTTTCCTTCCTTTGGAGTCCCTGAGAGACTTGGGGTGCCTCTCTTAGGATGGGTAGCAGGATTGTCTTGAGCACTGCTACTCCCTATATAAGTAGAGGTTAAGTTAAATGCACAAATGACCAGAGACCTAACTCATAGTGAACTGTCCATCTCAAATTGGATTCTCTGGCTGAGATGCTCCCCAACTGCACAGGACCTGATATTTCTGCAACAGGGAGGTCTGTGTGTCTCCCTAAATGAGGAATGCTGTTTGATGCTATTAACTCTGGGGTTATCAGGAAGAGACTTGTCCTTACTATAAATCCTTGCATTTTTCTAGTTTTATTTTGATGTATTTGCTTTACATAGGGTTAGTCAAAAATATGATGCTAAGACCTTCTAGAGGAAGGTAATTCAATGATTTGAATGTTCAGAAGAGAGAGAGTATGGAATGTTATGCTACAATTCTCTTTTATTATTCTGACTCAGTTTCCCTAATAGTTCTTCCTCAGTTTATAATTGTTCTTCTCAATCCTGCAAAACCACCCTTCCTTCTTAATCAGAATATTTGATAAGGATAGCTATGTGACCCTGGGCAACCTGTATGCCTAAATTTGTTCATTTGTAAAATGAGCTAGAGAAAGAAATAGCACATTACTCCAGTATCTCTGGCAAGAAAAGTCCAAATGGAATTACAAAGAGTCATACATGACTCAACAACAATAAAAACAACATGAGCTGGAGAGCTGGAGAAGTAAATGGCAAACCACTCTGTCATTTTTTCCATGAAAATCTTAAATGAGGTCATGAAGAGGCAGACATGACTGTAAATGACTAAATAACAACTACAAAACAAGATTGAAAACAACACCTTGAATAACTTGGGCTACTCCCAAAAGCTACCTGATAGATTTGTTCATTTCAATTAATGGAGAAATAAAGGGGATATGGTTGTCCTTTCACATTAGCAAAGGGCTGGGGAATGGGATCAAAGTTAGTTTTATTTACCTAGAGTCCCCAATGAACTGTTAATTATAAGGGTTTCAAACCTGATGGCATTTGAAATAGAATATTGAATTACACCTGCGTTTGGAGTCAGTTTATCTTCTGATATGAAGATAGATTTGTGGCAGGAAGGAAAGGGAGGAAATGAAGTTAGATTTCTTCCTGTGTTGGATAGAGGGAGGGTCTTTTTGTTATGTTCCTTAGGGATTTGTGCATTGGGTTAAGCCTTAGGGAAAAGAAAGATTCAAAAATCTATAGCAAGAGCAGACTTCCAATTATGCTTAAGCAGATTTTTTCTTTAAATGTTATCTCAGTCCTGTTAATATAAAATATAGTCTGTAGGCTTATGTAGAACATTGTTTCAGTGAATACCCAATTTGGTGGAAAAAGAAAAAAATATTTTTTCTATCTTTGATTCATATTTTAATATTTGGCTTGATATTGTGGATTGCAACTGTAAATTAAGGACATAAATGTTGGTGTAAGCATGTATGTTTGTTTTATATTTTTTAATAGAAAATATGTCAGCTTGGGATAGCTGAAGGAAATACCTGATCATCTCCTACTTTGTACAAATTCCCTGAGGTTCTGCCTTAATTCCTAAAGCTTCCCAAACATTCTCCTACTGAATGCCTGCAATTTGATGACAGAATTCAGTGGTGGATTCCTCCTCTCCTCTCCAACTCTTATTCTTTAAAGACCAAAATAATAGCATGTATTTTATCTGGAACCATAAGTTTAAGAAATCAGGGATTTTGAATTCATGTTGCCCCAAGAACCAGTCACAGCTCATCTACTTACAATGTGGTCACAACTGGCTAACAAAATGTTGTCTGCCAACAAAACTATTGTACTGTGGGTAATCTGCTGGCAATTAACCTTGTAAGCCTCCTCTTTAAAGAACACTTGTATGTAAACAGAATGGAAGCTCAGTAGAAACAAGGGTGGGGTGTTTATTTAGTGAGGGAAGTTAAACTCTCTTAGAAGTGAGAAGGGTTGTAAATCCTTGTGGACCATGTGGAGAACTGAACTTAGCTGCAGACTGCTCAAATATTAAGACAGCATCAAGGGGGAAAGACTTGCTAAGGACACAGAGTTAATAAGTGGCAAAGTTGATATTCAAACTCAGGCCTCTCAAATGTGAGATCAGTATTTTTTCTGCAGTATCACACTCCCCATAATTTGTCCACACAAGTTCCTTAAATGCATGCTTTAGAGTGTGGCATGTAAAAAACTTTAAGGCAATATTCTTCTGCACAAAATTGGGGTTAGGCTTTATTGGCATACAATGATGAATTTTAGGGCCTCTAACTGAAATGGAATTTTGTGAACTTATACAGAAGGAATGACAACAAAGATAACTTTTAGAAAATGGAACCTATAAGAAAAGATTAATGTAACTATATTTAAATAACTGACGTTAGCTGAGGTTTTTGAATTTATATTCAATAATAATTCTTGAATATATGTTTGATAATAATTTTTGAACATATGAAGGAATATTATAAGAGTGTTGGCAAGTGTATTTGCAGTCACTCATGAAAGTGTACAAAAGGAAAAAAAAAGGTCTGCTATGGCACCAGGAAGCATGGAGAGGGAGGGAGGGAATGTGAGACATTGAAATGAATCACTAAGGAATATCCCTCTGGGAAAAATCTTATTTTATTTTTGAAAGGAATACAACTTTTTCTTTCCCCTGGGAAACTTTGCCTAACTAAAGGATGAGGGAAATATATATAGATATATAGATATAGATATATCTACAGATATATCTATATCTATATATGTAGATGCATACACATATGTATATATAGATATACAAAATGCACCTTAATACACTCTCATGTCCATATATACATATAAACCACATAAATACATAATTATATACATATACATGTATATATAAACTATATACAAACAAGATAAAATTTAATATGTTCAATTCATATAATTTATATGAATATACATGCATATATCATTGCCTTCTTGGTTTCCATTTGGGCTCCAAAGTTCTAGAATTCTGTGACATTCCTAATCTGCTTTGTTCTTCCACAAAGAAGGGAAAGGAAGTTCTTTGTAAAATGGGATGATAGCATGTGATGGAAAACTATTAAAAAATGTGTAAAGTGTATTTCAATGTGTTAAGGTGTAAGTTCTAGATAGATTTGTTTAGGATCCTATGGTCTACTCAGTATAAATTAGGAATGATACAAGTTCTAGCTTCAAAGGGCAAAAAGATTAAGGTTAAGAAGGGGAAAAATTATTTCCTACTGATTAGAATAATTTTAATCATTGGTTTCATGATGATAGTCTGGGAAATGAACTATGTATTTTTTTTTCTTCTTTTTCTTGGGACTTTTGAAGTGCATAGAAACTTGTGTTTGTGACCATGGATATCACAACAACTTAATGTCTTCTTTTGAGTTAGTTTGAAGGTAGTCACATATTTTCTTTAGGCGAAAGGAAAACTCCTGGAAAATGTTAAATTGTTTTTAAATCTTTTGACATAAAACTCAGCCCAAGCTATAAGAACTGTTTAGTTTTTCACTGAGACTCAGTTATGTACTACTCCAAGGTGGGGAATAAAACAGATTGTTGAGCAGGGTATCTTATTGTATCTAGGTGTTTGCATTTCTTTAAATAATATACTAATAAAGATTAAAGTATGCTAGATATGTAATCAAATACTTTGGAATGAAGAAACCTGGCTCGGTTGCTTCATAGTGTTGGGAATCTAGTCAGAATTAATAACTTCTCTGAATCTCATTATTGTCATTTGTAAAATAAGACTAATAGTACTTGTATTGCTTATTTCATTGGCTTGTTGGGAAAGTGTTTTGGAAATCATAAAGTGATGAACAATAAGATCAGGAGACCATAGCTCTAGGGTCAGTCAATGAACATTTACCAAATTCTTCCCTTTTCAACCATGACTCCTGGCGTTCCTTGAACAGGTAATGAAGGGCTTTTAATGTTAAACAGAAGAATTTATAATTGATCCTGAAAATGACAGGGAGTCAATTTAGTTTATTGAGTAGAAGTACATAAACAGACCTATGCTTTTGGAAGTTCATTTTGACTGATAAATGGAGGATAGATTGGAGAAGGGAAAAACTTGTGGCTAGGAGAGCAACCAGCAAGATATTGTTATTACTCAGATGGCCCATTTCATGACACTGTCCAAGGAGAACAAGAAAAAAACTTGTGAAAAATGTTAGGAAGGTATAATTGACAGGTTTTAGACACAGATTGGATGTGGGTAGTGAGAGAGAATGAGGAGCTGATGTAGAAGTTATAACCCAGATTGTGATCCTAGGGAAGGGAAGGAAGGCAGTGGCCTCAGCAACAGGAAATATGAAAGAGAGGGAGATGTATGTCTTAATTTATATCTCCCTTACCACTCTATCTGCATGCTTCATCATCGATATAATCATTATTGGTCATCTCACTAATTATAATCTTTCAGAGATTATATGTAACAATGTTATTATTATACAAATTGTTTTTCTGGTCCTTCTGGCTTCATTATAAATCAACTTAAATTTATCTAAGACCTGAGTTCCAAAATGACCTCAGACACTAAGGAATATCAACTAGCTAGATAACATTGGACAAGACACTTAACTGTTATCTGCCTCAGTATCTGTAAAATGGGAAAAACAATAATACCTACTGCCTAGGGAGCCTCATTTTATATAAAATGTGTAAAGTACCTTGCAATCTGTAAAGTATTATTATAAATTAATCATTCTAGTTATTTTCAGGTTTCTTTGAAACCATATCTTTTTTTATGGTACAAGGATATTCCATTATATTTAGATACTATAATTTGTTCAGTCATTGAACAGGGCCTCCCATAACTTCCATTTGTTTTCCATGCAAAAAACCCAAATGCTGCAAATATCTTTGTACAAACAGATGCTTTTTTTTTTTTTTTTTTTTTTCTTCCATTGATCTCTTTGGGGTACAGCTACAGTAATGGTTTTGTTGGGTCAAAGAATATGTGTAATTTAGTAATTTTGCAGTATAGTTCCCAATGACTTTCCAAAATGGTTTTGCTGTTTCCTACCTCCACCAATAGTACCTTAGTATGGCTGTTTCCCACAATCTATCTAACATTTTGAATTTTCCTCAGCTTTGCTAATTTCATGAGCATGATGAGATAGAAATTAGATTTATTTTAATTTGCATTTTTCTAATTGTTAATGAATTGGAGCATTCCCCCCCCCCCAAAAAAAAAATAGGGATTGATAACTAGGGTTTCTTTCTTTGAAAAGCACTTATTTATATCCTTTGACTATTTATCCATTAGGGAAATGTTAGAGAGTGAGTTCTATTACCATTGTATTAGCTGTTTTGATAAAGTTCATAAAAGTAAACACAATTGAATAGAAAAAAATGTACTTTTCTCTTTAGGGAAGCCTTGCCATTGAGAACAGAAACTCAGACCCAATGTACCATTATGCATCTAATTGTAGGCATAGTATATAAGAGAAAATAAAATGGTCTTTTGCTGGCCTTGAAAACTGATACCTATTTAATGGAAATAAAAAACAAAGACCCCTACTTACTATCTGAACAATTCAATAAATGAATTAAAAATGAATTTAGCTTATATGAGAATTTATGATATTTATTTCCATAACAAACGTTTCTTGAAAGTTAGCCTATTTAAAAACTAAAATACAATTCATTTGATGTTAAAAATATTTTAAATGAACTATATAGATTTTTTTAAAGCTTATTTTATTTTTCTAAGAAACTAGCAAAATTGACAAAGACCATCAAATTTGGGGTTCAGAAGAGTTGGATTCAAATCTTTTCTCCATTACTTATGTGTATGAGACTCTAAAACCTCTATGAGTTACTGTTTTCTCATCAAGAAAATGAAGAAGTCGATCTCTTAGGTCCCTTCTGGCCCTAAATACTATTACCCTATGAGCTCAGATTATCAAAATGGGTATACACAGCTCCAAATGAAATGGATTGTGGATAATGGTCTGGCTAATTGATTTCAGACATTCAAAAAGAGCTGTCTACATTGATCAGATTAACTGGGGAATTACCTCTTTCCCACTTCACTTTCTGCTGAATAGACTGTTCTCTACTCATCATTTGTAAGTTAAAGTGGAAGATGCATATTTTGCATTTCAAAAAAAAATTCATGTTGACAAGATCTAATATCGATAAAATCCCAGCATATGAATATTTATGGCAAATGTGCAGCCTTATATAGATCTCCTGCTGCCTCACAAAGAGCTTCACTCTCTGGGACTTTTCACCACCAAGGGAAGAAAGTTTTCCTGCCGATTTGTGCCCGAATTCCAAGAAAAGTGTAACAGACGCCCACTGCATTAAAAAGGGACGTAGACATGCATTAAATCCCTTATGTCTTACTTTTTAATGATGCAATTGTGAATTATGTTCTTGTTGCATTTGTAATTAGAGGCTGGAGCAGATGGTGAAGACTTATTTTAAAGTGATGTGTCTATTAAAATAAGCCACACTGCCAAGTGATTGCTCACTGTAACAGCAGCTTTACACCCCTGAAACCCTCAGAATCTTTGTTGATGTGCACTTGATTACCACAGCTGATTACATATCTGCACATATTTGCCAGGGAATGTATCAGGGATCTTTGCTATGTGAGATACTTTATTTTAAAGTGTGCGTTACCACAATTAGAGATAATGAAGTTTTCAATGAATTATTCAGGCCCATCCTTGACAAAGGGAGGGCACTGATTTCCCTTTTCAATAAAATTCGACATGAATCTCTTCTAAATCGTGGAGCTGATTCTCCCCAAGCAGGAAGGGAAAGCCTAGATAATTAGCATGAAGTTTATAGGTTGTACAGGACATCATGTGTGTGTGTGTGTGTGTGTGTGTGTGTGTGTGTGTGTGTGAGAGAGAGAGAGAGAGAGAGAGAGAGAGAGAGAGAGAGAGAGAGAGAGAGAGAGAGAGAGAGGAAAAGAGAGAAAGACACACAGACACAGACATAAGAGACAGAGACAGAGACACAGAGAGAAGCAGGAGAGTGGTATTTTATAAAGACAGTTTGTTCCAATAAGGAGTCTTCAAAACGAGAAAGAATGAAGAAGAGAGAGAGGGCAGACTCTGCTTGTAAGCAGAATGGATGACTACCTACAACATCCTCCCTCATTTATATGCTCTGAAGCTACCATCTCTCCTACCTATATCTGAAATTCCCAAGTCACTCCTTTAGGTTAAGCACTAAAAGGAAGTGCATCCTTTCCATAAAGCAATTATGGACTTATTTTCTGAGAAAACAGGGCAGAGAAATTCTTAAGCCATCTCTGATGATACTTGTCTCTTAAGAAGCACAGAATTCAGTTCTGAGAGGGCAGGTTACAGAAAACAAAACAAAACAAAACAAAACAAAAAACATCAGTATTGGAAAAAGAGAAGGCTATATTATTTGATCCCAATAAGAGAAAAGTAGGCAGCAAGGGAAACTGAGGTGGGACAATGAGTAGAATATCAAAGTAACATTACTTCTGTTTATATAGAGAGAAGCATCATGCACTACTATATGGTTAAATAAATAGAAGGGTGGGCATGGGGTCCAGAATACCCGAGTACAATTTTGAATCTGACACATACTAGCTGGGTGACTTTGGGCAAGATATTTAACCTTTTAGAAATCTAGGCAAATTTCTAAGACCAGAGGTTAGAAAAAGTTATTAATCTACACACTGATGAGATTTCCATAAGGAGAGTTTTTTTTTATATAAAATGCCTTTGGGAATATTATCATCTTCTATTGTTATGACCTTTTTTATAGATGAGGAAATGGAAAACAGAGAAGTAAAGATTCTCTTTAAGGTCACACAGCTAGGTAATGATCGAATCAAGACTCTAATCCAGATCTTTTCATTCCAAGCCCAATGTACATTTAATTCCTAGTATACTGTGGATTTTGAGAATGAGGATATTAATTTAACATGAGCAGATCTATTTTTAAAGCTCCCATTTTGTGATTAAGTAGTTGTTACACAAGTTTTCTGTTTTCAAAAATGGTATCTATTCTTCCCAATTAAATGTGAAGACAAATTTTATTTTTTTTAATGTTGAGTTCCAAATTTTCTTCTTCCCTCTTTCACTTTCCCTTCTTAAGATGATAATTAATTTGATTGAAGTTTTATATATATATATATATATATATATATATGAAATCACATAAAACACATTCCTATATTACTACTGTTGTGAAGGAATAATCAGATTAAAAAATATGAAAAAAAAGTGAAAATCGTATGCTTTGATCTGCATTCAGACTCCATCAGTTCTTTTTTTTTTTTTCTTTTTCTGCTTATGAATAGCAATTTTCCTCATTAATCCTCTGGAATTATTTTATATTACTACATTGCTGAGAATAGCTAAATAATTCTTAATCAATCACCAGACAATGTTGCTTTTCTGTGTACAATGTTCTCCTGGTTCTGTTTATTTTACTTTGTATCAGTTCATGTAAGTCTTTCCAGGTTTCCTGAAATCTGCCTATTGGTCCTTTTTTATAGCACAGTAGTATTCCATTTCATTCATATCAATTTCTAATTCTTTGCCATGCCAAAAAGAGGCACTATAAATATTTTTGTACAAGTAAGTTCTTCCCCCACCCTTTTTTGGTTTCTTTGGGGTACAGATTTCATCATGGTATTGTTGGATCAAAGAATATGCACAATTTTATAGCTCTTTGGAAATAGTTCCAAATTATTTTCTCAAATGATTGATGGGTTCACAATCCCACTAACAGTACATTAGTGTCCCATTTTTAAAAAAAATTATTTTACCCAGTCTGATAGGAATGAGGTAATACCTCATATTTATTTTAATTTATATTTTTGAAATCAATAGCGCTTTAGAGCATTTTTCTCATATAATTATAGAAAGATTTGATTTTTTTCATGTGAAAACTGTCAGTTCATATCCTTTGACCATTTACCAATTGGGATATAAGTTGATTTTCCACAGTAGAGAAGTACTTGTTTCATTTGTCACCTGGCTGCTCCACTTTGGAAGTTTTTTTATGGACTGCATCATGTATCATTATCTGGTACTTTCAGCTTCTTTTTTGTATTCTGTCTTTCTCCACTAAATTGAAAGTTTCTTAAGACAGGGGCTATCATTCTTTATATTTGTATCCAGTACTTAGCACATTATTTGGCACATAGTAGGTGATGATTATTTATTGATTATTGAGTATAGCTTGATAATGATATATGTGTCCCCCAAATTTGGTTTAAAAAAACTCACTAATGATCTGTATGTTCTCCAAGATTGATAAATAATTGATTAAAACCTGGTAATGCTAGTGAGAAAATAAAACTTTGGTGATTTTCTTTTATCATAAGCCTAAATAATTGATTTATAAATGTCCTTAGAAAGGCATAAACAAAGCAGATATCCAGGAAGTGCCGAATGGTTAAACAAATTGAGTAAAGTAATAAATGTAAAGTAATAATATGGTGCTATAAGAAATGAAACAAATGAAGAATTCAGAGAAAAATGGAAAATTTTCATATAAACATGCAGAATAAAGTAAACAAAATGAAGAAAACGATGTAAAATGCCTATAACAATGTAAATGGGAAGAACAATATTAAAGAAGTAATTGAAGTAAATATAAAAAGTCCAACTTGTTTGAAGAAAGAGATGAGACCATGTATATTCCTCCATTCTTTGAGAAACTAGAGAACTATAGGTATAGAAGATTGAGTCTCCTGTCACAGTCAGTGAATGTGTTGGTTAGCTTTGCTGAACTTGTACTCCTCCTTCTCTTTATTTTAAAAATTCATTGTTACAAGAAATAATTCTTTGAATAGTGGAGTTGGAAGGAATATCTTTGGGAAATTAAAGTGGTGGGGGAAAAAACTAATAAAATAATTAAAAACAACAACAGCAATAAGTTTTAAATTGAGAGGAAGGAGATCAAGGTTGGAGTCTCCACTCTGCTACTAATCAACAGGGTGATGTAAAGCAAGTCATTTTAATCAGTTCAACTAAGTTCAGCAAGCAATTATAAGGTATCTTTTGCATTCAAAGAGTTTACAGTGTCAGATATCCCTGAACCTCAGTTTCACCATTTGTATAATGATGTTGGACTAGATCATCTAAAAGATCCCTACCAGTTCTAATTCCTCTGATCCCAGTTTATTAAAAGAGGGATAGGGTGAGAAATGTGATGGTTCTTAGATGTAGGTGGGGAAAGTCTATTCATGGATTGGCCAATTTTGCTTACCTGAAATAAAAATGAATAAATTTTAGCTTTGAGCATGGTGAAGGCAATTAGAAAGAGGTAGAGGTGAGCCAGCAGAATACTTTTACCAAATTGTTTGAAATGGCACTCATGTAATACTTTCATATTTTAGTTCTGCTGAAAAACAAATATATATAATAGCTTAATGAAATACTCTCTCAGAAGATAAAAAAAAAAGGAAATGTGAAAGATGTAAGCAAGGTGAAGAGAGATAGACAATAGGTGTCATTCAGCACATTGAACCTGAAAAAATGGAAGAACAAAGCTCAAGTATGATTCATAGTAACAATACCTACTATTTATACAGAGCTTTACAAACTACAAAGTGCTTACCTAATAATACTGAAAAGGGAGTAAAATCAGTGTTATTTCTAGGTTTAAAATAAAGAAACTGAGATGTATAGATATTAAATGATATACCTGTGGCAATTCTCTGACTTAGGATATAAACAGGTCTTTTCACTTGTATTCTAATGATTTTTCCACCCTGTCAACTGCCTTAGTTAACAATAATAATAACATTAATATGTTAGTTTATGTTCATTTAGAATCTCTGTTGATTTTAATATTATGTCAACATTAATGTTAATTTTAATATTAATGACATGCCAATTAATAATAATTTAGCATTATTATTAAATATTAATAATATAATATATATAACATAATAATTATATAAACAAGAAAAACAATAATCTTCCAATTTATAGAAAGACATGGTCATGTGGCTAGAATTAGGTACCAGGAATTCTGTATCCTTTATAAACACGCAGATGATATATCTCTGTATTACAAATACAAATCCCTGAATTATGCTTGAGGTTTCAGAAATGACAGTAATGTCCTGAAACGACATCATTACAGACAGAACTGGAGCCCACAATTGCTTCAACATCACATTGATCCTTAGAAATTTAAGAATAATGTTTTTAATAGATGTTATTTTAGTGAATAATAATAATAATTTCCAAACTACATAGAATGAAAAGCTTTCCAAATTCATAAGCCTAGCGAAAAAAAAAAAAAAAAAAAGAAAAGTAAAGCAGGCAGGAATAGGACCGGATTCAAAAAATCTTGTCTGCTGCTAGAGTTGAACCACAGAGGGGTTTTTTGGGGTCTGCAGAATATGAACTTATATACAAATGCTCTTATTAATATAGAAATAGATCTAAAGTTGATAGATCTAGATCTCAAAGACCATCATGTTCAATTCTCTTATTTTCAAGATATGAAAACTGAGACACAGAGAGTGTAAAGATTTGGCCAGGGTCACATAGCTAAAAAATAACCAAAATTGGATTTAAACCCAGGCTTTTATGATCCTAATCTCTTTACATGCTGTCCCATTCTCTTCCTTTTTATTACAATCTATAATGAAGTGCCAACAACTCTTCATGTATCCCAGATGCCATCCTTTACCACATTCTCTAGCAGAATCACCCACAATTAAACTTTTAAAATCCTGTTATTTTGTCACCTTCACATTACACTATTGAACATTATGCACACAAAAAAACCCATAGGACTGTGATGTCCTCAGACTATTTCTATTTGAGCTCTAGCAAAATAAATGAGAATGAGATAGAGTATTAGCAATAGTAATAGTTTACATTTAAAAATTGCAAGACCCTCCTTCATAGATATTATATTAAATTCTCTCAATCCTATCAGGTAGAGAGTAGAAGTAATAGTATTATTTCCCATTTTAGGGGAGGAAACTGAAATGAAGAGACCTATCTGAGGCAAAATATCAGAAGCAGAAAGTGAATCTGGGTCTTCCTGATTTATTGCTCTGCCCTCAGTCCACTCATACCAACCCTTCCTTCTTTATTTCTATTAGTGTTAATCCCTCTAGTGCTTTCTTCTTTCTTCTACTTAAGTCTTGTAACTTTTTCTTTCTTCTCCCTTTGCCTCTATCCTAGGGTAAGAACTGGAGCCCAATACCCAAAATGGATGTTCCAGGAAGCTACTGGTAGACTTTGATAACAAGTCAGAACCTCAAGCCTCTCATGATTCATGCCTTTTAAAAATCACAAGATAACAATCCTTTCAAGTGATATGGTGACTTCCTTAGTGTGAAGCTACCACGCCTATTAAAAAAAGCTGACTCATGTCAATACTTTGCTTCATTGAACTGTCTTGTTGGGGCATTCTACCCCATTAAACAGGTTCCATTCTTGAACCAACAGATCCTTCCTTCCCTGAGGAGGGAGCACTATTAACAATCAGACTCTTGGAATGCAAATGCAGTTCTGACAATTAAAAGCCTGGAGTATTAGATTCTAAAACAAGATCATGGGATTATGGTTTTTCCCTAGCCCTTGCCTCCCAAGGGTGAGATCACAGCTTTGGTCTGATGTGTCTTTTCAGAAATAAAGGAGGATTAAAATCTTCCAGTTATATGGATGACTCCATGCCAGGGAGGATCAGATGGGATCTTTGAAAAATCCTGGGATGAAACCTGTGTAGACATGCCAGTCATTAACCTGCCATCGATTGTTGCACTGATTTAATTTCTAATTAGTTCTAATTGCTGAAAATACACAGATTGCCCCCAGTGAGCTGAATGTATCTTCCCTTCATACAGGAAGAGAATATTAGTGGAAGGAGAGTGAACATACTATTTGCCCCTCTCCTGATAGTTCCATATTTCAAACTATAAATCTGAAATGCCTTTCTTTCTGACTCCTGTCTCATAGGTTATTGTTATGTTAATTCTGATATGTGTCTTCCAGGATCTCATAAGTATATAAATCGTGTGTTCTTTTGAACAAATTGGGTGGTTAATCCTTTAATCAGCTACTGAGAGATTGCTACCAGCATAAAGAAGGCAGAGGCTCTAAGCATAGCAATTTGAAGGTCGTCATTGTTATTCCTTTAGTGTTTCTTCTCAGTTTTTTTTTTTTATTCTATTCAACAATAAAGGTAGCCTTCTCTGACAGTGACCTAACAATTTCATCCAAAAGAGATTGAAATATAGTGGAAGGAAAAAGTGTGCATAACCCAAACAATAAATGGAGATGTAAGGTAAGGTGTGAAGTGCTCTCTCTCCCTCTCTCTGTCTCTGTCTCTCTCTCTCTCTGTCTCTTTTTCCCTCTCTCTCTCTCTCCCCCCTCTCCTCTTGGTCTCTGTTTCCCTGTGTCTCTGGCTCTGTCTGTCCCTGTCTCTGTCTCTCTCCCTTGTTATTGATTTATATTTAAGAACTGTGAGCACATTCATGAGGCATAGTTGCTGGTTTGTAATTCCATTGTTTTTTGCTAAGGCATAACCATTCAGTTGAATATTCAGCAATCCTTTATTAAATGCCAGCTGTGTGCTAAGTACTACGCTAGGAAGTGAGGATATAAAGAAAAATGTAAACTCTTGGCTTCAAGTTGCTTTCATACTATCAGGGAAATCTCTCTTTCTTTCTCTCTCCTTCCTTCCTTCCTTCCTTCCTTCCTTCCTTCCTTCCTTCCTTCCTTCCTTCCTTCCTTCCTTCCTTCCTTCCTTCCTTCCTTCCTTCCTTCCTTCCTTCCTTCCTTCCTTCCTTCCTTCCTTCCTTCCTTCCTTCCTTCCTTCCTTCCTTCCTTCCTTCCTTCCTCCCTCTCTCTCTCTTTCCACACACACACACACACACACACACACACACACACACACACACACACACACACACAAACAAGGAGACATAAGTTAATTTGGGGGGGGAGGAAGGGCTATAGTAGCTACAGTCACTGATATGGGAACCTAAAAAATTCTGGTTTAGCTCAATCTGGAAGGATATTCAAAGATATCAAAACGTTCTTCCTAAAGTGCAGATCTAACTATTATTTCCTCTACTCCAATTCAACTAGTTACATCACTACTACATCAAAGATCAAAGATAAAATCTTCTGGCTTTTAAAGCCATTTGTAAACTGGACCTTTTCAGGTTTCTAGTCTTCTTACACTTGACTCTCTTCCATATATATTCAATGACACTGGCTACCTTGTTTTTCCTCACACAAAATATCCTATTTCCCAACTCTGTACATTAAAATGGCTCTCTCTCATACTCTGGAATCTTCTTTCTTCTCATTTCTGCTTCCTAATTTCCTTCAAGTTCAACTAAAATATGTAAGAAGCCTTTCTGGTCCTTCTTCTCCCTGAGATTATCTCTAATTAATCCTTATATATATCCATGGTTGTCTGCAATCTGTCTCTATTGTCAGTTGTGAGTTCTTTGATGGTAGGAACTGTTTCTGCTTTTCTTTGTATCCCTACTGCTTAGAACATTGGTATATAGTAGATGCTTAATACATACTTGTTGAATTGATTTATAAGAATCATTACCTTAAAATATTAACTAAGATTCAATTCCTAATAGGAAGAAGAAAATAATTACAATTATAATATATTGGAGGAAATTCAAATTCACAGGCAGCTGCAAATGATGACAATATGATGAAGGGCAAATTTAATCAAATGATTAAAGTTGACAGTAAAAGTATAAGTGGATTTGCTGCAAGTTCTTACTTACTTGGACATCAACTCTGACCTTATCCACTATCCTTTCTCTATTAAAGTTAGTTATTACAGAAGGTGATGTCTTTGGATGACTGATGCTAACCTTTAATAATTTCTGTTCAATTCACAATATAAGTTCCAGATTGATCTTTCAGCTATTCCAGTCAAGAATATCTCACATCACCCTTCTCCTCAGGATCAACTGAATAATGAATAGGAGAGATCTTTCATTGAATGCTTGTCCAATGTAAACTCTACTGTGGGATTGCTATCAAAAAGAAATATCCTACTGCATTTCATTTAGAAAAATGAAAAACAAAGCAAAAACAAAAACAAGAAGTAGAGATTGGAAGGAAGGATAGAAATGGAGATCTGAACCTCCGAAGGAAAAAAAAAAAAAGCCTTTTCTCACTGATTGAAAGTGTAGAATGCTATGTCAGAATCAAAAGTGTTATGGAAGTAGTGTTCAAATGATATATTTAATCTTCTACTATCCCCATGATTTTATTTTATTTTATTTAGTTACCATATGATATCGTAACTACTTAGTTGCTATTTTTTTTGGGGGGGGGTTCCTTAAAGGGGAGGTAGTAGTTAGTAGGCTGTCTATGGAGAAGGTAACAAGCTTAGGTTGGAAATAAAGCAGAATGAAAGCTGCCTTGCTGATTATCTGTAGGACCAGGCCTATTCCTATTAATAACTGCTGAAATTTTGTTAAGATAGGGAGATCCAGCCTAGTTCCAAAATCAAGGCAAAACAATGAAAATAAAAACTATTCCATAAGCATTTCTGTGGCCCAAGTGATAAAAAGAATCATGCTACCTGGCCTGAGATACTTCTGGGTTTTACTGAAGTGGAAATTCTATCTATAGATGATGAGTCTCTAATACATTGTTGGTGAAGTTGTGAACTGATCTAGCCATTCTGGAGAACAATTTAAAACCAAACCCATAGCACTAGAAAGCTATGCATATACCCTGTGATCCAATAGTGTCTCTACTGGGTCTACATTGCAAGGAAATCATAAAGAAGGGGAAAGGACCCATATGTGCAAAAATAGTTGTAACAGTTCTTTTTGTGGTGGCAAAGAATTTGAAATATAGTAGATGTCCATCAACTGGGAAATGGCTGAATAAATTATGATATATATTAATGTAATGGAATCTCATTGTTCTATAAAAAATAATGAGCAGGGTGATTTTAGAAAAGCCTGGAATGAGTTATGTGAACTAATCTCACTTGAAGTGAACAGAACCAGAAAAACATTGTACATAGTGACAGCAATCAGCTATGATAGACTTCGCTCTACTCAGCAGTACAGTGATCCAAGAAAATTCTAATAGACATCAGAAGAAAAATGCCATCTGCATCCATTGAGAGAGAAAACTATGGAGACTGAATGTGGATCAAAGTATACTAGTTTCACTTTTTTTGGTTTATCTTTTTTTCTTGTATTTTTTCCCTTTTGTTTTGATTTTTTCCCCACATTACTAATATAGAAATGTCCTTAAAATAATTGTATAAAATAATAAAATATAACCTATATCAGATCGTTTGCTGTTTTGGGGAAGGGGATAGGTGAAAGAGGGAGGGAGGAAAAAAAATTGGAACCTAAAATCTTACTAAAATCAGTGTTGAAAACTAAATTTACAAGTAATTGGAAAAATAAAAATTCTATTGAATTAAAAAAAAAAAAGGAAATGCCAGGAAAATGAAAGCCACCCCCCCACACACACACTTTAATTAAAAAAAAAAATTATTCTTGAGATTTAAGTGGGAAAAATAATCCATCACCTAAAGGCCAAACTTTTGATGACCTCTTGAACCTCATTGAGGTTGATCTACAAAAAGAAGATAAATCATTTGTTAACTGGAGTCATAGTCAACATCTTTGCAACTTGGCAGGATCTGACAGCTCTTGTGTTGTATAAGATATTGCCTGCAAAAATGGTGGTCACCCCTGGTGAAGCATAGAAATAGGATTTTTAGAGGAGGAATTGGATGAGATGATATTCTCATAAATATAAGAAGGAAGATGAGTTACAGAAGTATATTTTAATCTAGTAGAATTGTATTATATAGATCCTTTGATCATATATGAGCCCAATAAACCATGTTTTTATCATATACTTCCATCTAAATGCAGTCATAAGATATGAGAGAAAATTCTTGTTAATTTTGTTTCCTCACCTTGACTCCAAAGGGAGACCTAAAGAAGCTTCATGTGAAGAGCACCTTCATATATTCCGACTCCTCCTAATTTCCTAATTTCCATATTCATATTCATATTCATATTTGATGTAGAGCTAGAAGAAAACTTAGAGGTCATTCTTTTCACCCCTTTTATTTTACAAAGGAAAAATTAGGACTTACAGACATTCAATAACTTGTCTAAGAACAGGTAATAAACAAGAGGGCTGCAATTGGAGCCCAGGTCTTCTAATTGCAAATAGAATGATTTTTCTTATAATTTTCTTTACCCTGTTTGTATTGTTCAGGTTTCAATTGTGTCTGATTCTTCTTGAACCCCATTAGGATTTTTCGTTGCAAAGACTCTGGAGTGGTTTGTCATTTCCTTATCCAGTTTATTTTACAGATCAGGAAATTGAGGCAAACAAGTTTAAGTGAATTGCCCAGGATCAAACAGCTAGTAAGTGTCTGATTTGATTTGATCAGATTTGAACTCAGGAAACTGAGTCTTCCTGACTTTAGCTCTAGCATTCTATCTATATCTACTGCACCACTCATCTTTACCTTACACCCAACAACATTCCATCAACTAATGAAAAGAGAGCCTTTAGCCAATTGACACATATTTACTTAATGCCCAGAACCATGTTAGAAATGAAATACAAAGACAAAAATTAAATAGACCTTGCTTTCAAGAATACTGTATTTTATTGGAGGAGGGTACTTTTACATCTATACAAAGCTATACAAATTAATTGAGATAAAGTAAAAAACATTATTATTATTCATGATAATAATTGTTAGCATTTATGCAGGACTTCAAGATTTCAAATGCTTTATAAATATTATCTCATTTGATCTTTACAATAACTCTTAAAGTTAAGTGCTTTGTTATCCCTGTTTTATGGATAAGGAAATTCAGTCAGACAGAGATTAAGTTTCTTACCCAGGATCACACAGCTAATAAGTGTTTGAAGCTGGAATTGAAAATTCAGATATTCTTAAGTCCAGGTTCAGTATTCTATCTGTTCTTCTACCTCCTGTCTTTATTGACCTATAGTAAGCCATATAACTTTTTACATCATAAAAACAGCAAACATAATATTCCACATGTGTTCCTTTTGTGGCAATAGTTTGTTTTTATAGGATTTGGCATTGAGTTCACAAGACTTGGATACCTATTCTTTAATTCTCCATTGTGGTAACACTTTTTTTCATATTGAATTTTAAGCCTATCTTTGGGAAACTGTACATCTTTCTAAGTCTAGCTTTGATCTTTTTTTTTTTTAATATGGTTTAAATTATATTAATTTCTAGGCTATGGAAAAATTGTTATTTCCATCTTTTTCATAAATTTCTTAACTTTTTGTTATGTGTGGCTCAGTACAAGGTCATGTTTTAGTATAATATTTTCATTTGGGAATTTTTTAATTTGGTAATGTCTATTTCTTGGTATATTAATAAAAGTTTATCATTCTCCCCAAAGGGATGAAGCTTCTAGGGTCAATGGAAGTTAAAAACAAAAATAACAATAAAAAACAAATTAAGAAGATAATACCCTAAACATTTATTTGGGTTCATGTATCATTGATGAAGATGTCCAAATCTTTTGGCTCACTGATGACAGTTTTGTTATGTTTTTGGAATTTCACCAGTAAAAAATGATCTTTTCCCATTTTTAGTACTATAGTCTTTGGATCATCTTGCTTATGACAAGTGATTTTTTTCTTCTATATTGCTGATTTCCTTAATTACTAGTGCCTCCCCCCTACCAAAATATATTTATTTTTATATTTATTTTCTTTTCATTTGTATCTTTATTCACTTATGCATGTTTTTATTGTCTCTCTCATTAGAAACTGAGGTGGATAGAGACTAAATTACATGCCCAGGGTTACACAACTAGTTAATGTCTGAATCCCCCCCCCCAAAAAAAAAAAAAAAAACCTCTTTCTAATAGTGGTTCTAGTATTCTACCCACTGCTTCTTATAAATAGGAATAATTTCATTCATTATATTTGTGTCACCAGTGCCTAGTACAATACCTACTATACAGTAAGCACATAATAAATGGTGACTGATCCATAATTATGGTTAGCTGATTTATTAAGCTAACTGATTTTTTTTTTTAATTTATTTTTTTTTTTTTTACTTTAAGAAGACTATAGTCTACTGTGGAAGTATTAAAAACAACCTCTGCAATTCCAGTACCTCTGAAGGTATTTGTTTTCAGATGTTTAAGACTTAGAGGGTATTTTTCAGTAAGAGTATGTCAGTTCTGACACTAGATTTTTTTTTTTAAATCCAAGGGAGGGAGAAGCATCAGTTGGCGTACAGAGAAGGCATCTCCGTAGGTCAAATAGACCTGATATTCCGATGGCCACAGGTCCTTAGAGTGGGCTGAAAATAGTCCTGCTGGATTCAGAACTGGTTTAGTTACTGGCTTTTAAGAGAAAGTTTGGTGTTTTCAAAGGAGATAGTGTGTTGTTAGCCTTGGATATGTACCATAGAGTAGACTCTGTTGAACTTTTGGTTGATCTTGCATAAGAACTGGCTTGTGGCTGATAGAGAGGTTTTGCATATCATTGCCCTTTTAAATGGAGACATTTTCAAATTGTATTACTTATGACAAGAAAAGGACAATATAGTGTCTTATGCTACCTGCCACTAAACATCTTTTCCTTTGGTTTATGTTATCTTTTTCATTGCTGTTTTGAAATTTTGAATCTGCCTTTTAAATTTAAATTGAGTTTTTTTTTTAAATTCCAAATCTGTTTTAACATTCTGTTTTCGAATTGTTTAACAGGCCTTCTTAGATGTTTTACATATACTTCATAAAAGTACCTGAAAGAATCTGGCCTTAATCTTAAAATTGAGATAATCTTTTAAAGTGCTTGGCACAATACGTCATACATAGCAGGTGCTTAATAAATGCTCATTTCCTCCCCATTCCCCTTTGATGCTTTTCTTCCGTCATAGAGGCAGTTGGCTGAGTTTCAGAATTCCACATGCTTCTGGCAGGTTTACTGTTTCAATCTATATTTGAATTCATTCTTATAAAAAACCCTTTTAAGCAATTTGTTTGAATTTAAATAAATGAATAAACATTTATTAAACATCTGCTATATACCAGGCATTGTGCTAGGTACTGGAGATATAGATGAAAAAGGTCCCTATGCTCAAGGAACTTACATTCTCAGAGTGGGATGTAGCATTAATATGAAAGTGAAGGGAAAGCAATGGGAATTTAGGTCTGGGGATTCAGCAGGTTTGTGAGCAGAAGCATAGGGAGCCAATTACCCAGTAGCAACGATAGGATGGATTTGATTATTGTTCCTAGAGCAAGAATAAGAGTTTGGAGGTAGAGGATAGGGCTCAGCTTCTTCTTGGGGGGGAAGGGAGAAAGGGAAAATGGTAAGCTGTACCATTTTTGGTTTCTGTATGGCTAGTTAATATATACAGCAAGATATGGGGCTAGAGAATGGGAAAGGTTAGTTTGTATTTATTCGCCAGTCAAACAAAATATATCTCTTCCTCAAGAGGAAGTATATATACTTCCTCATATATATATATATATACATATATATATATAATCCCTTCTCTCCTAAGACACCAGCACACACCCTGACTATGGACTATTGCAACACGTTTTAGTTAATCTCTTTGCCTCCAGTCTTATTTACCTGCACATATTCTGTGATCCAGTGACAATGGTCTCTTTCTCCTAAGATATTTTTCCAACTCCATTCATTTCCAATTGCTCTTCTGCAAGCCTGGAATTCTCTCCTTCCCTATTTCTACCTCTTGTTTTCCTTGACTTCCTTTAGATACTACAATTCCACAGGAAGCTTTTCTTGATCCCATTTAATTCTATTGCCTCCAATTTACCACCTATAAATCTTGTTAAAACATAATTGTTTTCATGTTGTAGCTTCCATTAGACTGTCTCCTTTCTCCCATCTAATATATTTCCTGGCAGACAGCTGATTGTTGTCCTTTGTTCTGGAAGAGGAACAAAATGACACTGTTATGTTAGAATCAACGTGTCCAGTTATGGCTGATCACACCAATGTAAGCTCAGAATGCTTTACGAGAGGTTGGGCACAAATAGTACTTATGAAAATTTGATGTGGATTCTCCAAATTTGCACATCTCATATTTCTCTGGGGCTACTTCAATTCTGCTTTGCTTATAGAACACAGTAATTTCTCTGATGAAGGCATTCCATGCTGGGAAGTCATGTGCCAGTGTCTTCCATGTCACACAATCAATTCCAAAGTTCTTAAGAGAGACTTTGAGAGCATCCTTCTATCTGACCACCATATGTATGAATTCTCCACAAAAATAATCTCTTCAGCAAGCTTATTTTGACATTTGAACAATATGGCCAGTTCATCAGGGTCCTAGGCTCTTCAGTAGTTTGATTGTTTAGCAATTTAGTTTGATAAAGAACCTCAGTTTCTGGCATCTCATCCTGCCACATGAGATCTTCTTAAGACAATTCAAATGGAAGTGATTCAGTTGACTTGGAACATAGTAGGCACTTAATACATGTTTATTGACTGATAAACTGAGGAGTGGAGTTTGCCAAAGTTTGAAGGGATATTCTTCCTAAAGAGTATAGAGAGAGTGATGATAGGGTATACATTGGATTGGCTTATTGAGATATGAAATATAGTCAAAGGCTGGGTGAATAGATGTTTCCATTGGCTATTCTTTGGTTTGTTTAGAATTGATAATCAATCAAATAACAAACATATGTATGGGGTTTTCAAGGAGGAAAAGCTTCTGGTGGAGGACTTGAGAAGCTTTTTTCAGGCTGTTCATCCACCTGTCACCAAGCTCTTACCTTTGGCTTCAAGAAGCTGTAAAGTACATATTACCTACATCTTGGTAAAACTATATCAGCATAAGACCTAGATCATGTTGGAAGTGACTGACAGGACTCAAACCTATCTGTGAATTGGGAAGGGGTCTCCCCATGTATGTGAAGACTTCCCCTGGCAGAATTGGCAAATGAGAGCAATTTGTTCCACTTATCATGAAGGCAGCTGAAGCAAATGCTTTGGAATGCTTATAGCTTGGTCAGATAAGAAGATGCCAAGGTTATCTGCTGAATTCTGGGCCATCACCAGTCAATTTGACTTTTGTCTTGCTACTGGACTTTGATAAGTTTGGAAGAGAGAGTGAGGCTGATGACTTTGCTCAGCTATGATTCACTGAAATCCAATTCATGTACAAGTCAAGATATCACCCGTGGTTCTCTTTGAAAATGAAGAACAAATAACAACATGTTTCAAGAACTCTTCCAATAAGTAGAAATGAAAAGACAAGAATGAAACTGGCAGAGTAATATCACCCTCAAGGATCTCCTTTTGATGGAAACAAATATAAACATTATGTGTGCATAACATACACACACACGCACACAGATACACGTGCACACACATATGTGCCAAAAATGTATTTTGTATTTTATTTTAGAAATTAGCAGGGGGTCATTGATGAGGCTAGTGACAGATTTTACTTAGGAGAAAACCATTTTAACACCTTTATTTTCCCAGAACAGATACATAAGTGGTGTATTCTGAAATAATTGTAAAGATACTCTTTAGAAAATCTCTCTTTGATGCCTTCTCAAAAAATAAATAGGATGATGATAGAGGGCATCTCTTGGCAGAGCTTGGCAATCTTATTTGCCTTTACAACCTGTTATTTTTTAGCCCTGGAGTAAGCCTGTGATTTTATTTGGTTTAGAAAATTCACTTCAGAGAAGCAGCACCTCTGTAATTTATAGTGCCTAAGGCACTGACAGGTGGTTGCCTATCCATTAACACAGTCAATATGTCAGAAGTGGGACTTGATTTTGGTTTTACCCGGCTCAAAAGCTGATCCTGTATGTCCCATGCCATATTACCTGCATTTTGTTTTATGTTTTAAATTAAATATTTTTTCTTCATTTTTGTTGTTGTTGTTATATTTTGATACTTGGAAAGTTCTGGAATTCCATCAGTGTGATACCTTTGTGGAGACCTTTATGAATTTCTTTTACTATCTCTGTAGTGCTGCAACCCCACTTGGGTTGTCCATACGATACCTCAATAAATAATGCTATCATTGTTAATTGTTTTTGTAATATTTGACTCTTTTGTGACCCCACTTGGATTTTCTTGGCAAAGAGACTAGTATGTCTTGTCTTTTCCTTTTTCATCTCATTTTACAGATGAAGAAACTGAAGCAGACAGAATTAAGTGACTTACCCTGAGTCACACAGTCACTAAGTACCCTCCTGACTACAGTTTCAGCACTCTATCCACCATTACACCTAGCTGCTCAATACATGGGCTCAATATGTGCTCCAGCTTATTTCTTTTCTGGACAAACACCTTCATTAATGTCTTATACTTTGTTTCTCACCAAAAGTCCTTACTGATAGCATCTTGAAGGCTTCTTACACTCATCATACTCTTTCACTGTCATGTGGATTGTCTTTTTAAATATTCTTTTTTAGATTGGACAAACTTAGGATTTGCAGTTACACAGCATCACCAAGAGAAAACTGGGGTCAAAGAAATAGATTTTTGCAATAGTAAGAAATTTGTATGTAATTTCCCTTAAATCCACCTTCCTAAAATATGTTTTGTTTTTTAGAAAATTTGTTTGTTGCCTTGAACATAATTTTCATTAACAGTCTGTGATGTGTTTTGTTATTTTATTCCCCAAGTCTGCTTCTGTCTTGTTCTCCTGTTTATTGTTTTCCCCCACACATATCAGCATATTTTCATAATTTTATTGTAGCTTCAATGTGCATTTTGACTGAATAGATTCATTCACCTACTTTTAGGTTCTCTGCCTAATATTAGTCATTTAATTTTCATTGCTTTGGGGTCTGTTGATAGAGAACATATAACATGGGGAATAGGGCATTGGACCTTAATTCAAGAAATTCTGGTTTCAAATATTGACTCACATACTTTCAAGTATATGACCATGAACAAATTGCCTAAATCCTCATCTTTAAAATGAAAGAGTTGGATATAATTGTTCCTAAGGCCATTAACTTGATCTATCCTGAACATTTAATGATGGTAAGTAGTTGTATTTCAGTTATCAAGTCTACTCATTTTGTCTTAGTAGGTCTTAGTTTCATCTTCTGTGAAATTTGGCAGTATTTTGTAGTAGTACTTTGGCATTTGGGAGTCCTTCATGGATGGATATAGGATTCCCCCTAGAATCCCTTGCTTTTTACAACTGGAATAAGAATGCCCTTCCCTTCCCTCATCTCCACTATAGGTGTAGTTGCCCTTAGGTAAGTCCTTATCTGACTACCCAGTTTATGTCTAAGAAATAGCCCATAATGCAGCCAGAGATGGAGGGAGAATTAAGATGTAAAAAAATGGGAATCATTTCAATGCAAAGTTTTATTTCAAGCAATAGGGAAGGAAGAGGGAGAAGAAAGGAAAAAGGTCCTTACACACAACTCAGGCTTATTAATCAGAAGTGGATTAAGGATAGTAGTTATACTTGTCACTTCCTTCACTTTATTGAAGGACAGAATTATCATTAAGATAAGCCAAGAAATTACTAGCTTTTCTTTTTTGAGAGAAACAGCTTCGTCAGACACTGGAAAAATGAAGTCTCAAATCACTATGATATTATGTCATAAAATCACAGGTATAGAGCTTTAAGGGTCCTCAGAGCTCATTCTGAGTCTTCCATCTTGCAGATTAGAATACTGAGTTCCAGATATATAGCTGCCCAGAGTTGCATAGCTTGTAAGTGGCAGAGTCAACATTTGAATCCAGGCCTTATGTCACCCAATCCAGGGCTTTTCTCCAATGCACTCTATTACTTCCTTGACAGGATTGTAATATTCCCCAAGCATCATTTTTTCCCCCTTCAGTCCATGTGGCTACTTGTGTAGTTCCATAGCATCACTATTTCTTTCTCAATGTAGATCTTCGTCTTAAAAGGAATCACCACTATATTTCCTTTCCTTGATTTCTGGCACTCTCTAGATAAGTTTAGTTTCTTTATTTACAGTCCTACCCCTCTACTTTCCAATCTATAATTTTACTTTTGAAAAATATCTATTTACCCTAATAAATTCAAATCTGGCCTAAGATATTTGCTGTGTGACCCTGGACAAGACCCTTAACCCTGTTTTCTTCAGTTTCCTTGTTTGTAAAATGACTGGAGAAGGGAATGTTAGACTGCCTAAAGAAAAGCCCAAATGGGGTCATGAAGATTCAGACACAACTAAAAACTGAATAACAAAAACAACTCGCTGCCCAGAGCTGAAGTATAGCCTTAAAGTCCTACAGGACCAAGTCTCAGAGATGCCTAAGTTGTTAATTTTTTTTTCTTTCATTAAAATCTCTAGATCATTTTCTTTACTAATTTTTTTTTTTGCATTTGTTAACAGATTTCTGAGTTCACAGATTTGTGCTGAGTCTTTTCTTAATTTTTTTTTTTTGTCTCCCTTGAATTAGGTACAATCTCCAATGCTAATCACCTTCCTATATTGTAACTACTACTATATATAGTA
The DNA here is from genome assembly GCF_048593235.1 of Sminthopsis crassicaudata. Classification (NCBI taxonomy): domain Eukaryota; kingdom Metazoa; phylum Chordata; class Mammalia; order Dasyuromorphia; family Dasyuridae; genus Sminthopsis; species Sminthopsis crassicaudata. Next base: position 61,996,964 of record NC_133619.1, on the reverse strand, counting down.
TCTAGCTTGACAGATACACGTAGGCTGTTTTCAATATTCCCTGTCTGTCTTTTCAGTTTATAGCTCTCTTAATCAGACATTCAAGACTTCAGGAAAATATATATATTTTAAAGCCCTTGTTAGTTGCATTCTTTCCCTGGCCAAGAGCCTATTATTCCTATACTTTTTTAAGCTGTGGTCTGGAGACCAAATCGAGTTCTCAGACACCATCTTTTTCACTTCCTAAATTTGCTTTTCTCTTCTGAGTCCCTGCCTTCAATCACTATCAGTGATGAAAATAGCACCTCTTGCCTTGCTAAGGTCTTCAGTTTCTTTCCCAGCACTTCATAATCCCTGCTAATTAAGCTTTCCAAATTCCTTCTGGCTATATCACTTCATAGGCTCATAGCATCAGAGATTTAGAGTTGAGAGAGACCATATAGCCTCTGTACCTCTATGCCTTCATTGTCCAAATTAGGAAATTCCAAATAGGTCAAGTGATTTGCCACTGTACACTGTACACACATCCTAAGGCACAGAACAAGACCTCTCTTGGATATCCCTTAAATTCAAATCCAACTCTTATCCCACTAGCCCATACTTATTCATTGTTTATCTCTATGTTCTCCCCTAGACTTCAAAAACAAACACTCAACTCTATCCCCCTCCTTAAAACAAAACAAAACAAAACACTACAAAAAACCTCTCGTCCTCATTTTTTTTTTTGCATTCCCTTCTTTTGATTACTGTTTTCTTCATTAGAATTAATGGGCTCTCTGATCGAAGAGACTGCAATCCTCTTTTCCTATATTTGTATTCCCAGCTCTTAACATAATAATGGACATACTGTAAACACTTAATAAATGTTTCCTTCCTTCCTTCCTTCCTTCTAATCAACAAATGTAAGGAATTTCCATAAATAAGGTCTGATTTTATATTAAAGCAGAACAGTCCAAGAAGATATAATTTGAAGACATTGCTAAAAGGTATCTCTATACAGCCAAGTCTCCCAATAATTTCTCATTATGCCTACTATTTTTACCATTAGTTATTATTCTTCCATTTATTCCTTCCAGAAGCATTTATTTAATGCCTATTATGCATTATTGATAGAGAAAAAATGAAATAATCTCTGCTTTAATTATATTAGGGGAGATAACATATAGTTACATAGACAGAATAACATTTTAAAAAATTTTAAATTTAAAAAAAATTAAAATTTTTTTAATTTTACAAATTAAAAAAAAAAATCACAGTCCTATACTTTAAAATCTAACTGCAAAGTTGATTGATATACAAACCACTGGGGATACAAATATATCACCTCTGTACAACAGAGTTAAATGGTTTGCCTGGAAAAGACAGCCATATAAAGAGACAGCTAGGATTCTTGATTGACTGTGAGACATCTCTGAGTTAATACTACAGGGTAAGACTTTGAATGGCCTGGTCTTCAGAGGCAAGCACAAACTTTTAAACGTCTACTGGGGCCTTCAGAGCTGTAGAGCTTCAGGGGAAGCAGGCTTCCATGATGTTCCTTGATTTTCAGTGCTTTCAATGCTAAAAACTACTGAGAGTGTACTTCTCTTCACGATAGTTGTTTTTTCTCTCTTTAGTTGAGTTGAAATGTTTTATTTGTCTCCCTCAGAAGAAGAGCTTCTTTATGATTGTATTCTTTGGTCTATTCTCCGTTTACTTCCATTTACAGCTTTGGCTGGACACATGGATTTATTTGCTACTTGTTATTGGCTGTGAACTTTTGTCTAACAGTGTTTGGTGGATGAGAGCTAAGCTGGTCATATTAAGTTAAGTGTTAACTTCTTTTTGAAAGTCTCCAGGGATAGAGCTTTTTAATCTGCACTTGTTGATTTACAAATATTTGTGTTGCAGTGGATAAACATATACACATACAAAAAGGATCAGTGATGTATATGCTAGTCAACTTCACCAGCCACTCAGTCTCTAGCTGTCAGCTCTGGTTTCTCAGAAGTAAAGCAGTACATGTCAGTGCTTGCAAACCCAGTCCTTGTTGGGATCAACAGGCTCAATCTAAGGGGCAACTTTGGGAGGGATTGATCTCTTGTTTTAAACTCCAAAGGGCTGAGGGAGAGATTTTTTTTTTTTTTTTTTTTTTTTTTTTTTTTTTTTTTTTGTGAAATGCACTAGTCAGGACTAAGCACACCCCAGACACCCTTTGAAGCATGGTAGGCTCAATCGGGATGCAGGTAGGGCTTTGGTAGAATTTCCTGAGCTTTAAGGGGCTGTGTTGATAGATTTCTCAGTCATTCTAGTTATTTCTGTCTCCATGTCTTTGGGCCAAAGGCCCTAAAATCTGGGCCAGACTCTGTTGCCTTTTGAATCACGGTTGCCTTTTTTCCCCATCTCTATTTAACTTAATTCTGACATCTTAACAATGATACTCCTCAGTTCCCCAGGAAACATCAAACTTCCATTGTTGAAATGGCATAATCCTCTTGATTGTAGTGGTTCTTTATTTCTGTCTATTGCAACATAGTGCTAGGCACCCAGGGAACAATCTATACATACTGACTGAATTGTGTATCACACAAGCTGATCCCAGAATCTTCTTATTCTGTATCTAGAATAGAAGCACAGGCTAGACTGATTTTGTCTCAATGCATTTAGAAGGGGGTTCTCTCATCCACACATGGGCAAAATTAACATGAATCTCTGATGTCCCAGTAAAATCAGTGATTATCTTATCACAACTGTTTTATGTTACAAAGATTAATTCTGGTGGTGCCTTTAGCAGGGTCTCAGTTTCTGTGAAGATAATCAGCATTTTGAGTGGCACCATCTGGAAAATTTTTTATGATATGAATACTGTAAATATTTATTTAAGCTATTCCCCCCATGTTCCAGAACCAAGGAAATTGTTCAAGATGCCAGATTTTTGCACTGAAAATTTATTATGTTTATCTTTAGAGTAGACCCCAAATAGGGAAAGTATAAACATTACCGGGCTATACCTTCACTCTTATCAAGAGTAACTTCCTCTGTAACTGAGATGGCATTTTAGATTATTGTCCTGAAGACTTGAAAGTCAACTCATGAAATAAAAGGGTTTTTTTTGTGTTTTTTTTTAATAATGATTTAAATGTTGAGTTAAAAAATCCATAAGTCCCCTTTACAACAATACCAATAAACAGATTCTATTTGATAGATTGAAGGTAAAAGCGATCTGAATGAAGATAGATGGTAGTAACTCTAGCCTGATTGTCTTAAAGTGAACTGAAGCTGTTCTGTGAGAACACACACATGGGCTTGATGAATGGGCAAGAAGTTACGGAGTTGATTGAGAAACTGTCAATTGAAATTATCATCAGAATCCAAGGGGATACTGATGGTAAAATATTAAGCTTTTAAAGCTGTGGATTTACAAACATATCAGACTGTAGATGAAGACCCATGGAGATGGGGAGGAATAAGAATCAGAAGGTCAAAGGTCTATTAGGCTATACCAGGGGAATCATCAGCAGAAACATTGTCTAAGTTTTGTCCTTTTGGTGATGAGTCTGTGGTGGGAACTTTACTTATAAGTGGATGGCTGAGTACTGACCTAGTTTGAAAATTCTAGAGTCCCCAAATACTTCCCTCATCAGCCTAGCCCTGATGCTAGAAATTCCCGCCTCTCCTTCTCTCCCTGCTCCACCAAGAGATTTATTCTTTTGACTTAAAAATTGCCCCCTTCTGAAATCTTGCTCATGCTGGGGAAAGTGGGTGAGATTTGGAATCACAGAGTCTGAATTCATTCTAACCCTGGCTGTGTCTCTTATTGCCTGTATTATCTGGGTCTTGGTTTCCTTATCTATAAAAATGGGGGGTTGGGAGTTGGACTGGACTCTGAGACTGTTCTAAATCTATACTTTTCTTTTTCTTTTTCTTTTTCTTTTTTTTTCTTTTTTGGATTGAGGCAATTGGGGTTAAGTGACTTGCCCAAGGTCACACAGCTAAGAAGTGGTTAAGTGTCTGAGGTCAAATTTGAACTTACATCTTCCTGACTTCAGGGCTGGTTCTCTATCCACTGTGCCACCTAGCTGTCCCTAAATCTATACTTCTAAGAGATTTTTAAAGCTATTTTATTTTTTTCTTTAAAGTAGAATGTTAAGTAGAACAGCTAGGTGGTGTCATAGTGCATAGAGTACTGGTTTTGGAATCAGGAAGACTCATCTTTACCAGTTCAAATTTGGCTTCAGAAACTTACTAGCTGTGTGATTCTGGGCAAGTCACCTAATCCTGCTTGCCTCAGTTTCCCCATCAATAAAATGACCTGCAGAAAGATATGACAAATCATTTCAGTATTTCTGCCAAGCAAACCCCAAATGAGTTGAATAATTGAACAAAACCAACTTTATATGAAACAGTGTTGTAGAGGCCAGTTATTTCTATATCTTTATTATTATAACTGGCCAACCATATTTTGGATTATAAGTGACCACATAATTAGATTTTAGAGAGACTAGTCTAATAAAATTGGGCTAGTCTGGGTGGGCATGTTAACATAGTAGAGAATGTGGGATATAAATTTATAACTAGAAGTCTTCATTTATAACTACTTTATCTTACAGGTGAGTATACTGAAGCACAGAGAGTTTATGTAACTTGGCCAAAAATTAAATAATGGTAGGATTTGAATTCAAGTCTTCCTAATTCAGTATGTACTGATTGCTCACTGGGTGCCTGGCACTGTGTTACAACTCTAATTCTAACAATCTCTCCTTTCCCCCAATCTGTTTTAGATCTGATTCATAGTTATTATAGTGGCTCCTCAGGTCTTTGGCAATGGTTAGAAGTTGGGGAATGGAGAGGTTTACTAGAAAAGAAGAAATAAGGAATCTTGGGGCATCTCATATGGGAAGGGGGCAAACTATTTCTTCCCAAAGGAACCCCTTGATTTCTCATTTAATATCTAGATTAAAAATCTCAAAATGCACATGCACTAGATAAGATACAAATTAACTGTTTGCTTTTTAGTTGTAAATAGAATAGCTAGTGATAAAATCCAGTATATCAGTAATTATTTATATAAAATACTTCACATTTCATTGTGGCATTTATCAACCCAAAAGAATTCCATTTAACATTTAAGAAACATTTATTAAGAACCCTACAGTAATGCAAGATCCTGTGCTAGGTGTTGAGAATATAAATACAGAAATAAAGTTGTTTCCTCCCCCAAGTAGCTCATATGCTAAAAACTAAAAAAGTAAAGCAAAGTAATTTCAAAAGAGAGAATGTCAACAACTGGAAGAATGAGGAAAGATTAAATTTGACAAGTAGTTTCCAAGCTATGCTTTGAAAGAACCTAAGAATGGTAAGAGATTGAGATAAAGATGGAGGGTACATCTTTGCAAAATCATGGAGGTGGGAGATTTAATGTCATGTATGTGAAACAACTATAAGGCTAGTTTGACCTGAATGGAGTGATATGAAAATTTTCTGGAAAGATAAAAGTTATTTTTTTTATGGTTTTTTTTTTTAATTTTTTATTTTATTTTATAATTATAACATTTTTTGACAGTACATATGCATGGGTACTTTTTTACAACATTATCCCTTGCACTTACTTCTATTCAGATTTTTTCCCTTCCTCCCCCAAACCCCTCCCCCAGATGGCAAGCAGTCTTATATATGTTAAATATATTACAGTATAATTTAGATACAATATATGTGTGTAGAACCGAATTTTTTGTTGCACAGGAAGAATTGGATTCAGAAGGTAAAAATAACAGTTTACATTCATTTCCCAGTGTTCCTTTTCTGGATGTAGCTGGTTCTTTCCATCATTAATCAATTGGAATTGGATTAGCTCTTCTCTATGTTGAAGAAATCCACTTCCATCAGCATACATCCTCGTACAGTATCATTGTTGAAGTGTATAATGATCTTCTGGTTCTGCTCGTTTCACTCAGCTTCAGTTGATGTAAGTCTCTCCAAGCCTCTCTGTATTTCTCCTGTTGGTCATTTCTTATAGAACAATAATATTCCATAACATTCATATACCATAGTTTACCCAACCATTCTCCAATTGATGGACATCCATTCATCTTCCAGCTTCTAGCCACTATGAAAAGGGCTGCCACAAACATTTTGGCACATACAGGACCCTTTCCCTTCTCTAGTAGTTCCTTGGGGTATAAGCCCAGTAGTAGTATGGCTGGGTCAAAGGGTATGCACATTTTGATAACTTTTTGGGCATAATTCCAGATTGCTCTCCAGAATGGTTGGATTCTTTCACAACTCCACCAACAATGCATCAGTGTCCCAGTTTTCCCACAGCCCCTCCAACATTCATCGTTATTTGTTCCTGTCATCTTAGCCAATCTGACAGGTGTGTAATGATACCTCAGAGTTGTCTTAATTTGCATTTCTCTGATCAATAGTGATTTGGAACACTCTTTCATATGAGTGGAAATAGTTTTAATTTCATCATCTGAAAATTGTCTGTTCATATCCTTTGACCATTTATCAATTGGAGAATGGCTTGATTTCTTATAAATTAAAGTCAATTCTCTGTATATTTTGGAGATGAGGCCTTTATCAGAACCTTTAACTGTAAAAAATTTTTCCCAATTTGTTACTTCCCTTCTAATCTTGTTTGCATTAGTTTTGTTTGTGCAGAAACTTTTTAATTTGGTGTAATCAAAATGTTCTATTTTGTGATCAATAATGGTCTCTAGTTCTCCCTTGGACACAAACTCCTTCCTCCTCCACAAGTCTGAGAGGTAAACCATCCCATGTTCCTCCAATTTATTTATGATTTCGTTCTTTATGCCTAAATCTTGGACCCATTTTGATCTAATCTTAGTATGTGGTGTTAAATGTGGGTCCATGCCTAGTTTCTGCCATACTAATTTCCAGTTTTCCCAGCAGTTTTTATCAAATAATGAATTCTTATCCCAAAATTTGGGATCTTTGGGTTTGTCAAAGATTAGATTGCTATTATTATTCACTATCTTGTCCTGTGAACCTAACCTATGCCACTGATCAACTAGTCTATTTCTTAGCCAATACCAAATGGTTTTGGTGACTGTTGCTTTATAATATAGCTTTAAATCAGGTACACTTAGACCACCTTCCTCTGACTTTTTTTTCATTAGTTCCCTTGCAATTCTCGACCTTTTATTCTTCCATATGAATTTTGTTGTTATTTTTTTCTAGGTCATTAAAATAGTTTCTTGGGAGTCTGATTGGTATAGCACTAAATAAATAGATTAGTTTGGGGAGTATTGTCATCTTTATTATATTCGCTTGGCCTATCCAAGAACATTGAATGTCTTTCCAATTATTTAAATCTGACTTTATTTTTGTGGCAAGTGTTTTGTAATTTTGCTCATATAATTCCTGACTCTCCTTTGGTAGATATATTCCCAAATATTTGATACTATCGACTGTTATTTTGAATGGAATTTCTCTTTGTATCTCTTGCTGTTGGATTGTGTTGGTAATGTATAAAAATCCTGAGGATTTATGTGGATTTATTTTGTATCCTGCGACTTTGCTAAAATTCTAAATTATTTCTAATAGCTTTTTAGCAGAGTCTTTGGGGTTCTCTAAGTATACCATCATGTCATCTGCGAAAAGTGACAATTTGATTTCTTCATTTCCTACTCTAATTCCTTGGATCTCTTTCTCGGCTCTTATTGCCAAGGCTAGAGTTTCTAGTACTATATTGAATAGTAATGGTGATAGTGGGCAACCTTGTTTCACTCCTGATCTAACAGGGAAAGGTTCTAGTTTATCACCATTACATATGATGTTTACTGAAGGTTTTAAATATATGCTCCTTATTATTTTAAGGAATAGTCCATTTATTCCTATACTCTCAAGCGTTTTTAGTAGGAATGGATGTTGGATTTTATCAAATGCCTTTTCTGCATCTATTGAGATGATCATATGGTTTTTATTAATTTGATTATTAATATGGTCAATTATACTAATAGTTTTCCTAATATTAAACCAGCCCTGCATTCCTGGTATAAATCCCACTTGGTCATAGTGTATTATCCTGGGGATGATTTTCTGAAGTCTATTTGCTAATATCTTATTTAAGATTTTAGCATCAATATTCATTAAGGAAATTGGTCTATAGTTTTCTTTCTCAGTTTTCGATCTACCTGGTTTAGGTATCAGTACCATGTCTGTGTCATAGAAGGAATTTGGTAGGACTCCTTCAATACCTATTTTTTCAAATAGTTTACATAGCATTGGAGTTAGTTGTTCTTTAAATGTTTGGTAGAATTCACCTGTAAATCCATCTGGTCCTGGGGACTTTTTCTTAGGAAGTTGGTTAATAGCTTGGTCTATTTCTTTTTCTGAGATGGGACTATTTAGACTACTTACTTCTTCCTCTGTTAATCTGGGCAAGCTATATTTTTGAAGGTATTCTTCCATTTCATTTAAGTTATCGAATTTATCGGCATAAAGTTGAGCAAAGTAGCTCCTAACTATTGTTCTAATTTCCTCTTCATTAGTGGTGAGTTCACCCTTTTCATTTTCAAGACTATCAATTTGCTTTTTCTCTTTCCTTTTTTTAATCAGGTTTACTAAGGGTTTGTCTATTTTGTTGGTTTTTTCATAAAACCAACTCTTAGTTTTATTAATTAATTCAATAGTTTTTTTACTTTCAATTTTATTAATCTCACCTTTTATTTTTTGAATTTCAAGTTTTGTGTTTGTCTGGGGGTTTTTAATTTGTTCCTTTTCTAGCAATTTTAGTTGTAAACCCAATTCGTTGGCCCTCTCTTTCTCTATTTTATGCAAGTAGGCCTGTAGAGATATAAAACTTCCCCTAATTACTGCTTTGGCTGTATCCCACACATTTTGGTATGATGTCTCATTATTGTCATTTTCTTGGGTGAAGTTATTAATTATGTCTATGATTTGCTGTTTTACCCAATCATTCTTTAGTATAAGATTATTTAGTTTCCAATTATTTTTTGGTCTATTTTCCCCTGGCTTTTTATTAAATGTTATTTTGATTGCATTATGGTCTGAAAAGGATGCATTTACTATTTCTGCCTTACTGCATTTGATTTTGAGGTTTTTATGCCCTAGTATATGATCAATTTTTGTATAGGTTCCATGAACTGCTGAGAAGAAAGTATATTCCTTTCTGTCTCCATTTAGCTTTCGCCAAAGATCTATCATATCAAACTTTTCTAGTATTCTATTTACCTCTTTGACTTCTTTCTTATTTATTTTGTGGTTTGATTTATCTAATTCTGATAGTGCAAGGTTGAGATCTCCTGCTATTATAGTTTTGCTATCTATTTCCTCTTGCAGCTCTCTTAATTTCTCTTTTAAGAATTTAGATGCTGCACCACTTGGTGCATACATGTTTAATATTGATACTGCTTCACTATTGATGCTTCCCTTTAGCAGGATATAATGCCCTTCCTTATCTCTTTTAATTAGATCAATTTTTGTTTTTGCTTGATCTGAGATGAGGATGGCTACTCCTGCTTTTTTGGTTTTGCCTGAAGCATAATAGATTCTGCTCCACCCTTTTACTTTTAGTTTGAATGTCTCATCCTGTTTCAGGTGTGTTTCCTCTAAACAACATATAGTAGGATTCTGACTTTTAATCCAGTCTGCTAACTGCTTCCTCTTTATGAGGCAGTTTGCCCCATTCACATTTATGGTTAGAAGGACTAATTCTATATTGCTTGCCATCCTATTAACCCCTGCTTATGCTTTTCCCCTTTCCTTCCCTTTTACCCTCCTATCCAGTATTAAACTGGTAAACACCACTTGCTTTTCACAGCCCTCCCTTTTTAGGATCCCTCCCCCACCTTAAAGATCCTCCCCTTATTTTATCCCTTTTCCTCGAAATTACTGTATTCCCTTCTCCTTAGCTTACTCCTTCCCTTTCACTTGTCAATGAAGTGGAAGAAGTTTCATCATAAATCGAATATGTCTATTGATACACACTATGTTCATCTCCCTCCTTTCTTTCTCTCAGATATAATAGGTTACCTTTGCCTCTTCATGAGATGTAGTACCACCACTTTACACTTTTTTTATGATATAATCTCCTTTCCACCTCTAGTTTCTAAGACAAATTGTACATATGTTCTTTACATATTTTTTTGACAGAAGTATAGTTCTCAAGATTTCTTTTTACCTTTTTAGAAATCTCTTGAGTTCTGTGTTTGAAGATCAAACCTTTTATTTAGGTCTGGTTTTTTCATCAAAAATAGATGGAATTCATTTATTTCGTTAAATGTCCATCTTCTTCCCTGGAAAACGATGCTCATTCTTGCTGGGTAAGTTGTTCTTGGCTGCATACCAAGTTCCTTAGCCTTTCGGAATATCATGTTCCAGGCCCTTCGTTCTTTTAATGTGGACGCTGCTAGATCCTGGGTTATCCTTATTGTGGATCCTCCATATCTGAATTGTTTTTTTCTAGCAGCTTCCAATATCTTTTCCTTTGTCTGATGGTTCTTGAACTTGGCCACTATATTTCTTGGCTTTTTGATTTTAGGGTCCCTTTCAGTAGGTGATCGATGAATTTTCTCAATGTCTATTTTACCCTCTGTTTCCAAAACGTCTGGGCAGTTCTCTTTGATAATTTCCTCGAAAATGGTGTCCAAGCTCTTTTTTTCCTCCCATTTTTCAGGGAGTCCGATTATTCTCAAATTGTCTCTCCTGGATCTGTTTTCCAGGTCTGTTGTCTTTCTGGTAAGGTACTTGACAGTCTTTTCAATTGTTTCATTTCTCTGGTTTTGCTTGACTCCCTCTTGGTTTCTCCTTGAGTCATTCATTTCTACTTGTTCCAGTCTAATTTTCAATGATGTATTTTCTTCACTCACTTTTTTTATATCTCTTTGTAATTGTCCAATTGAGTTTTTATCTTCTATGGAATTTTTTTCCATTGTATCCATTTTATTTTTTAGAGAGCTGATTTCTTTTTCCAGCTCTCTAATCCTGTTTTCCTTGGAGTTGTTTACCTTTTCCAGCTCACTAATCCTGTTTCTCAATGATTTGATTTCTTTATCCATTCTGTCTTTAAATGCATGGGATGACTTCTCCAGGCTCTCTTGCCAAGCTTCCCTTTCCTTTTCCCATTTCTCTTCCAGCTCTCTTGTGAGAGCCTTTTTGATTTCCTCTATGAGGTTCTTTTGTATTGAGGAGCAGCTTATATCCCTCCCAGGGGATACATCTGGGGACATTCTGTTCCTAGTCTCTTCAGCATTTGAAGTCTGCTCCCTCTCCACACAGAAGCTGTCAATGGTTAGAGCCCTTTTGAATTTTTTGTTCATTTTGTCAGAGTAGGAATCAAAGAAAACAAACTGACAAGAGAAACAATTGGTCTGTTTTGCGGGGGATAGGGCTGGATGGTATTAATGGGCTTCCTCTACAGACTGGGGGTAGGGCAGCAGAGAGCCACTAACAGAACAGCAATGACTGTACTGAGTCTACGCTCTGAGGCTCCGAGAATGCACCGAGTCAGTCCAGGTGGGGGTTGGGGGTGGCCGGGCTCTGAGAGACGCTGGCTTTCTGGGGTTTTAATCTTCACCTCCGGTGTTTACACCCTCTCCACCGCTCCTGGCTTGCTGCCAAGACGGAGCATCCACACTGGGGCAAAAGCCCTTTCACAGAAACGGCAGAGATCACACCCCTCCCCCTCCGGTCTGAGCTGTGTGAGCTGCCTGTCTTGCTCTGGCTGTCTGCCCTCAGTCTGCGCCCAGTCTGATTGACCCTCCCCCGAACAAACACAGACCTTTTCTGGCGACTTTCAAGGATGTCTTCTCTTGGTGATAATTTGTGGATTTCTTTCTGGGTCAAGCATTAAGTCAGAGGCTTGTCATGAAGTAAGTTCTGAGAGAAAACGAGGAGCTCAAGCAGCTGTCTGCCTCCACGCCGCCATCTTGGCCGGAAGTCAATAAAAGTTATTTTTGTAGAGAGCTCTAAATATCAGGCTAAGAAGTTTGTAATGTAGGTGCAATAGGTAATCATTTGGCATTTTTGAGCTGGGGAATGGAATGAAAAACTATGTGTTTTAGTAATATCAATTGGCCATCTATATAGATGGTGAATTGAAGAGGAAGAAACTTGAAGCAGAAAGAATAATTAGAGATGATTGGAATAGAACAGGTAAGAGGAGATACCCTTGAGATAGGGTAATGGTCATATGAGTGACAGCTAATTGGCACAGTAGAGAGACCACTGACCCCAGAGTGAGTTTAAACATGACCTCAGATACTTAATAGCTGTGTAACCCTGGACAAGTCACTTAATTTTATTTCCTCATTAATAAAATGAGCTAGAGAAAGACATGATACACTGTTCTAATTTCTCTACAAGAAAACTCTAAATGGGGTTATAAAGAGGTGGACACAACTGAGAAATTATTAAACAACAAGAAAACCCAAAGTGAAGAATCCATCTTCAGGTGGAGAGATGATGAACTATATATGCAAAAAGAGTCACATATATGCCGAAGTGGTAATTTGTTTTGCTTTATTATATAATGGAGTTAATAAAGAGTCAGAACTAATTCAACAACTGAACAATACCATAAATAGAAAGAAGGTGATAGATTTAAGAGTTGTAGTGAATGCATAAGACTTGTTTAAGAGGACTTGACAATGGGCTCTGGAGAATGAGAAAGAAGGAAAATCAGTGATAACCCTAAGATAATGAATCTGAATGACTAATGATGGTACCAACAGCAAAATAGGGAAATATAGAAGAGGGATGGATATTTTTTGGATAACATAATGAGTATTATTATTCTTGACATTTTGAATTTGAGATATATTCAGGTGGCAATGTCCAGCAGGGGGATTGGAGTTCAGAGGGCAAAGTGGGTCTAGATAGACAAAAGTTAATCAGATTATATGGTATTAATACATTAGTATCCATTAGTTAGGGAACTGGGATGGTTATATATATGAATGAGAAAGATTGATGATGCATAAGGATGTATTTACATGGACATTAGGCAAATAGAGAGGTAGGAAGGTCTGAGGGTACGACTAGAAAGCAGAATGTAAGCTTCTTTAGGTAGTTTTTTTTTTTTCTTTCCATCTTCAGCCCAAACACATTACCTTGCATAAATAAGTTACTCAATAAATATGCAATGAATTGAATTAAATTGAAGTTATTTCATTAGTCTGAGATAATTACTGAGAATCTTGATTTGTAGAAGTGAAGATAGAAAAATGATTATGTATTTGAATGATGTTGATAAGATGCAATATTGATTTTTTTTTATTTTTTATTTTTGCAAGGTAATTAGGATTAAGTGACTTGCCTAAGGTCACACAGTTAGTTAATGTTAACTACAAGATTTGAACTCAGGCCTCCTGGCTTAGTGACTCATAAATTGTGGTAGAAGTCAGTCATTTGCTGAAAGAGAAAAATCATTCATCAATTGAGGAATGGCTAAGTAAGTTACAGTATATGAAAATGATGAAATATTATTATTCTTTAAAAAATGTAGAAACATATAGGACAATTGCTGAATAAGTTATAGTATATGGATGTAAGGGAGTATTATTGTTCTATAAAAAATGATGAATAAGCTGATTTTAGAAAGGTCTGGAAAGATTTACTTGAACTGATACTGAGTGAAACAAGCAGAACCAGGAAAACATTGTACATAGCAACAGCAAGGATTGTGTGATGATCAATTATGACATACTTGGTTCTTCTCAGAGGTTCAGTGGTTCAAGGCAATTCCAAAAACTTTGGATAGAAAATGTCATCCACATTCAGAAAGAGAAGTATGGAGACTGAATGTAAATCAACACATGCTATATTCACTTTTTTTTCTTTGTTTTTTCCTTTTGATTTGTGGTTTTTCCCTTTTGATTTGATTATTCTCTCACAACATGACTAATATGGAAATATGTAAAAATGAATATGTATAACACCCCCCCAAATGCTTTACATATAACTAGAGGAAAAAAAATAAAATAAGGGGAAAAAAGAGGCATCAATGATTACTGAGGTTCCCTAGGAGAATAGCCTAGTTAAAATAGGAGAATTAGAGGATCATTTAAAATTTTAAAGAAGGCAGGAAGTTGATTAAGTTTTGGGGAAAAAACTGATGAATTTCATTTTGGATATGGTGATTTTAAAGTGTTGTTAGAGCAAAAAGGCATCAAGATGGATATTTCCAATAGACAGCTGAAGATATGAAATTCAGGAGAGTGGACAGAACTGGAACTTTGAGGTAACTTTTACTGGGAAATAACTTCTGGCATAAAAGCAAGTAAAGACTGGACTCAGGGGAAGGACAGCTAGGCAGGCTGTGAACTACCAAATAAAGTTATGGAGGAAAGCTGAGAGCAACTCCCTCCATTCCCCACTTCCAACTTTTTAAACAAGAAGGATAGCAGAATCAGCCTCATTATGTCTCTAGGTGGCTTTTATAGTTTTGGATTTGAGCCTAAATGTTGCATGTGGTTTTTCAATAGTTATTTTATCATACTGCACTATTACTGCCATTATGTATGGCTGACATTTGAGTCTTTTCATACTTGGTATGAATGTAAAAGGTTTAAATAAACTTAATATCAGATGTGCCTGCCATTCCATTTCTTGTATGCATACTGTAAATAAACTCCAGCAAAAAAAAAAAAAAATGTAGTTCCAAATCCTGTCACCCCCCCAAATCCTACAAATATGCATATTAAAGCACTCTAATCCCATAAAAGCCTTTTTTACTTGTAAATAACCCTATCTTCTTTTCCATCTCAAATTTCTCCTCCTGTAATTACACAATACTTGGTTTCCCCTCTTTGGACAATTCAAATTAAAATTTATTTCATTTCATAATTACAAACATTCATTTTGACTAACTTAACTAATCTTCCTGGAATCTGGTTCCTAGTGATATTGTTAACCCAGACTTGTTTTTTTTTTTTTTTTTTTTTTTTTTTTTTTTTTTTTAATTTTTTTTATTATATATATATATATTTTATAATATTATCCCTTGTATTCATTTTTCCAAATTACCCCCCCTCCCTTATTCCCTCCCCCCGACGACAGGCAATACCATACATTTTACATGTGTTACAATATAGTCTAAGTACAATACATGTGTGTGAATATCATTTTCTTGTTGCACAATAAACATTAGAATCCGAAGGTATATGCAACCTGGGCAGACAGATATTAGTGCTAACAATTTACATTCCCCTCCCAGTGTTTCTTCTCTGGGTGTATCTACCTCTGTCCATCATTGATCAACTGGAAGTGAGTTGGATCTTCTTTATGTTGAAGATTTCCACTTCCATCAGAATACATCCTCATACAGTATCGTTGTTGAAGTATACAGTGATCTTCTGGTTCTGCTCATTTCACTCAGCATCAGTTGATTTAAGTCTCTCCAACCCTCTCTGTATTCCTCCTGCTGGTCATTTCTTACTGAGCAATAATATTCCATAACTTTCATATACCACAATTTACCCAACCATTCTCCAACTGATGGACATCCATTCATCTTCCAGTTTCTAGCTACAACAAAAAGAGCTGCCACAAACATTTTGGCACATATATGTCTCTTTCCGCTCTTTAGTATTTCTTTGGGATATAATCCCAGTAGTAGTGCTGCTGGGTCAAAGGGTATGCACAGTTTGATAACTTTTTGGGCATAATTCCAGATTGCTCTCCAGAATGGCTGGATTCTTTCACAACTCCACCAGCAATGTATTAGTGTCCCAATTTCCCCACATCCCCTCCAACATTTGTCATTATTTGTTCCTGTCATCTTAGCCAATCTGACAGGTGTGTAGTGGTATCTCAGAGTGGTCTTAATTTGCATTTCTCTGATCAGTAGTGATTTGGAACACTCTTTCATGTGAGTGGATATAGTTTCAATTTCTTCCTCTGAGAATTGTCTGTTCATATCCTTTGACCATTTATCAATTGGAGAATGGTTTGGTTTCTTATAAATTATGGTCAGTTCTCTATATATTTTGGAAATGAGACCTTTGTCAGAACCTTTGTTTTTAAAAATATTTTCCCAATTTGTTACTTCCCTTCTAATCTTGTTTGCATTAGTATTATTTGTACAGAAACTTTTTAGTTTGATGTAATCAAAATCTTCTATTTTGTGATCAATAATGATCTCTAGTTCTCCTCTGGTCATAAATTCCTTCCTCCTCCACAAGTCTGAGAGGTAGATTATCCTCTGTTCCTCTAATCTATTTATTATCTCCCTCTTTATGCCTAAATCATGGACCCATTTTGATCTTATCTTGGTATATGGTGTTAAGTGTGGATCCATATCTAATTTCTGCCATACTAATTTCCAGTTTTCCCAACAGTTTTTTCCGAATAATGAATTTTTATCCCTAATGTTGGAATCTTTGGGTTTGTCAAAGATTAGATTGCTATAGATGTACCCTTTTTTGTCCTTTGTATCTAATCTGTTCCACTGATCTACCGGTCTATTTCGTAGCCAATACCAAATGGTTTTGGTGACTGCTGCTATATAATATAGCTTTAGATCAGGTACACTTAGACCACCTTCCTCTGAGTTTTTTTTCATTAGTTCCCTTGCAATTCTTGACCTTTTATTCTTCCATATGAATTTTGTTGTTATTTTTTCTAGGTCATTAAAATAGTTTCTTGGGAGTCTGATTGGTATAGCACTAAATAAATAGATTAGTTTGGGGAGTATTGTCATCTTTATTATATTCGCTCGGCCTATCCAAGAGCACTGAATGTCTTTCCAATTATTTAAATCTGATTTTATTTTTGTGGCAAGTGTTTTGTAATTTTTCTCATATAATTCCTGACTTTTCTTTGGTAGATGGATTCCCAAATATTTTATACTATCAACATTTGTTTGGAATGGAATTTCTCTTTGTATCTCTTGCTGTTGCATTTTGTTAGTGATATATAAAAATGCCGAGGATTTATGTGGATTTATTTTGTATCCTGCCACTTTGCTGAAATTTTGAATTATTTCTAGTAGCTTTTTAGCAGAGTCTTTGGGGTTCTCTAAGTATACCATCATGTCATCTGCAAAAAGTGATAGTTTAATTTCCTCATTTCCTACTCTAATTCCTTGAATCTCTTTCTCGGCTCTTATTGCCGAGGCTAGCGTTTCTAGTACTATATTGAATAGTAATGGTGATAGTGGGCAACCTTGTTTCACTCCTGATCTTACTGGGAAAGGTTGCAGTTTATTTCTATTGCATATTATGCTTACTGACGGTCTTAAATATATACTCCTGATTATTCTAAGGAATAATCCGTTTATTCCTATACTCTCAAGAGTTTTTAGTAGGAATGGATGTTGTATTTTGTCAAATGCTTTTTCTGCATCTATTGAGATGATCATATGGTTCTTATTAATTTGATTATTAATATGGTCAATTATATTAATAGTTTTCCTAATATTAAACCAGCCCTGCATTCCTGGAATAAATCCTACTTGATCATAGTGTATTATCTTGGAGATGATTTTCTGAAGTCTTTTTGCTAATATCTTATTTAAGATTTTAGCATCAATATTCATTAAGGAGATTGGTCTATAATTTTCTTTCTCAGTTTTCGATCTACCAGGTTTAGGTATCAGTACCATGTCTGTGTCATAAAAGGAATTTGGTAGGACTCCTTCATCCCCTATTTTTTCAAATAATTTATATAACATTGGGGCTAATTGTTCTTTAAATGTTTGGTAGAATTCACATGTGAATCCATCTGGCCCTGGGGATTTTTTCCTGGGGAGTTGATTAATAGCTTGTTCTATTTCTTTTTCTGAAATGGGACTATTTAAGCAATTTATCTCCTCCTCTGTTAATCTAGGGAGCCTATATTTTTGGAGGAAGTCATCCATTTCACTTAAGTTATCAAATTTATTGGCATAAAGTTGGGCAAAGTAACTCCTTATTATTTCTCTAATTTCCTCTTCATTGGTGGAAAGATCCCCCTTTTCATTTGTAAGACTATCAATTTGATTTTCCTCTTTCTTTTTTTTGATCAAATTTACCAAAGGTTTATCTATTTTATTGGCTTTTTCATAAAACCAACTCTTGGTTTTATTTATTAATTCAATAGTTTTTTTACTTTCAATTTTATTGATTTCTCCTTTTAATTTTTGTATTTCGAGTTTAATTTTTGGTTGGGGGTTTATAATTTGGTCTTTTTCTAGCCTTTTAAGTTGTAAGCCCAATTCGTTAATCTTCTCTTTCTCAATTTTCTTCAAATAAGCCTCTAAAGATATAAAATTTCCCCTTATTACCGCTTTAGCTGCATCCCAAAGATTTTGATATGATGTCTCATCATTATCATTATCTTGGGTGAAATTGTTAATTGTTTCTATAATTTGCTCTTTCACCCAGTCATTCTTTAAGATGAGATTATTCAGTTTCCAATTACTTTTTGGTCTATTTACCCCTAACTTTTTACTGAATGTAGCTTTTATTGCATTGTGATCTGAGAAGAAGGCATTTATTATTTCTGCCTTCCTACATTTAATTTTGAGATCTTTATGTCCTAGTATATGGTCAATTTTTGTATAGGATCCATGAACTGCTGAGAAGAAAGTATATTCCTTCCTATTGCCATTCAGTTTTCTCCAAAGGTCTATCATACCTAGTTTTTCTAATGTTCTATTTACTTTTTTAATTTCTTTCTTGTTTGTTTTGTGGTTTGATTTGTCTAAATCTGAGAGTGCAAGGTTGAGATCTCCCACTATTATAGTTTTACTGTCTATTTCTTCTTGCAGTTCTCTTAACTTTTCCTTTAGAAAGTTAGATGCTATACCACTTGGTGCATATATGTTTAGTATTGATATGGCTTCATTATTTATGCTACCTTTCAGCAGGATATAGTTTCCTTCCTTATCTTTTTTAACGAGATCTACTTCTGCTTTTGCTTGATCTGAGATAAGGATAGCTACCCCTGCTTTTTTGGCTTTACCTGAAGCATAATAGGCTCTGTTCCAACCTTTTACCTTTACTCTGTATGTATCTCCCTGCTTTAAGTGTGTTTCCTGTAGGCAACATATTGTAGGGTTCTGCTTTTTGATCCAATCTGCTATCCGTCTCCGTTTGATGGGATCGTTCATCCCATTTACATTTACAGTTAAAATTACTAATTCTGTATTTCCTGCCATCGTATTATCCCCAGATTATGCTTTTTTCCCTTGACCCCCCTGATCCCCCTCCCCGATATTTAATTTACAGACCCCCCTTGTGACGCGCAACCCTCCCTCTTTTTTTTTTTTTTTTTTTTTTTAGGATCCCTCCCCCCTCCCTCCAAGTCCCTTCACTTATTCCCCTTTTCCTTTTCCCTTTTCCTCTCCCCCCTTTTAATGAGGTGAGAGAAAATTCTCTGAAAAACAAATATGTTAATTATTTACTCTTTGAGCCTCTTCTGATGAGAGTAAGATTCACACAATGATTCTCCCCCTCACTAAGTTCCCTCAGATATGGTGTATTTTCTATGTCTCTTCCTGGGATGTAGTTTCCCTCTTTTTATCACTCCTTCCCCTTTTTCTGAACCGACCTCCTTCCCTTTACTACACCCCCCTTTTTTTCTTTTATATCAGTAAAATCAAATTATCCTTGAGTATTTTTTATATACCCACAACAGAGTTACAGTTCTCAAGGGTTCTGTGTACCTTTTTCTGTTTCTCTTCAGTCTTGTGGATGTAGATCAAATTTTTTGTTTAAGTCTGGTTTTTTTCTTAGAAACATATAGAATTCCTCTGTTTCATTGAATGACCATCTTCTTCCGTGGAAAAAGATGCTAAACTTAGCTGGGTAGTTCATTCTTGGTTGCAGTCCTTGATCTTTTGCCTTACGGAATATCAGGTTCCAGGCCCTTCTATCTTTTAATGTGGAGGCAGCCAGATCTTGGGTGACCCTTATTGTGGCACCTTGGTATTTAAATTGTTTTTTTCTAGCTGCTTGCAGGATTTTCTCCTTTGTGTGGTAATTCTGCAGCTTAGCCACAATATTCCGTGGTGTTCTTTTTTTAGGGTCTATTTCAGAAGGAGTTCGATGAATTCTTTCCACATCTACTTTCCCTTCTGTTTCTATTATCTCTGGACAGTTCTCTTTGATAATTTCCTGTAAAATAGAATCTAGGCTCTTTTTTTGGTCATAGTTTTCTGGAAGTCCAATAATCCGCAGATTATCTCTCCTAGATCTATTTTCCAGGTCTATAGATTTTCCCAGTAAGTATTTGACGTTGTTCTCCAGCTTCTCATTTTTTTTGTTTTGTTTGACTGATTCTTGGGTTCTCTGTGAATCATTCATTTCTATTTGTTCCATCCTGACTTTTAAGGAGTTATTTTCTTCTTTCACAGTTTTTAGTTCTTTTTGTAAATGCCCAATTTCGTTTTTAAATGAATTGTTTTGCTCTATTGAATTTTTTTCCATTTCCCTAATTTTTTTTTTTTGAGAATTATTTTCTTTTTCCAATTCAGAAATTCTATTTTCTTGAGACTTTTTTATCTTTTCCAATTCAGAAATCCTACTTTCCTGTGTTTTTTTAACCTTTTCTAATTCACTAATTTTGTTTCCCTGCATCTCCTGTGAATTCTTTATTTTTTCCAACTCCAATTTCAGGACATTGTTATTTTCTATCATAACTTCCCTTTCCTTGCCCCATTTTTCTTCAATCTCCCTCAATTTCTTAAGAGCTTCTTCTAGGAGAGAGTTATGTGATGGGGGGCAGGAATCGTTCCCCTTTAGGTTGTTATCTTCTGAATCTTTGCTGTTAACTTCCTCGGGGTTGGGTACCCGCTCTTTCTCTGTATAGAAGGAATCTATAGTTTTTCTAGCTTTTTTGCTCATACTTAAAAAATGTTTTGGGGTCTGTCCCTGGGGTAGGAAATTATTTACTTCTTTACCAGCTTCCTCCCAGACCGGATGGATGCAGCGGCCCCTGCGCCCGCGCTAAGAGAGAGCTCTGGGAGAGAGTTCCCCACCCCCTCCCTGGAAGTGCCTCAGAGGTGATTAGCACTGCTGTGCTTTGAGGGCGTAGAATAGTGAAGACAGCAAGAAGCTCAGCCTATGTGTCCGGGTGGGGAGTGGGTGTCTGCAGCAGGTGACGTGAGAAGCCCCTGCGCTCAAACTGGAAGTGTCTGCCAGAAACCGCGGTCCCTAGTTCAAAGGTTCCGCTTCTCTGGGACTTCCTGGAGCTGAGTTCCACTCCCTCCAGCTAAGCTAGGCAGTGTGTGTTGCCTTGGGCCGTATCCACCCACTTGTCAGTCTCTTAACTATTCTCAGGAGGTAGCTGAGGCCACACCCCCTGGTGCCGATTCTCTGCTGAGTCACCCCCAGGGTGGGGGAGGGGGAATCTAATCTGAGTTTTAAAATATTTTGGCTTTCTCTTCTGAACTGCTAAATAATTAGCAGAGAAGAGCTAACAGCCTGTGCCAGATTCCTTTACCTCAGTGGCTTCTCTGATCCCAGAGCCCCTCCCAGCGCAATGGGCGCAGTGTGCCCCTACCCCACCGTCTGTGCTGGTCTTTCTTATTCCTCCCCTGAGAACTGACCTTTCCTGTTGAAACTCCAGATTCTCTTCAGCTGGTAAGTCGTGCTTCCAGTCCTTGTGGTATCTATCAGTCCTGAGCTAATTTTGAGACTTAATTTATCTAATTGGTTGTGAGGGAGTGAGGACGTTCACTGAGTAGTGTGTTTCTTCTCCGCCATCTTGGCTCCGCCCCCCTTAACCCAGACTTGTAATAGTGAAGTAATCCATCTCCTGACTAATGGCTTGGAATCTTTTTAAACTCTAACTCAGCTAAACATTTGCATTTGGAAAGTTTTATCCTTTTTCCTCAGATAGTAATGCTTTATTAAGAACACAGCTATTTGATTTTCAGTAGAGATCTAAATCAAAGACTTCAAGATATAAAGGATTTAAAGAGGCTAGTTTATAAGAGATTTCCCCTTCCCCTCTCTGCTTGCCTCTACCACACCTCCCATCCCCATTCCTCATATATACACTCTGCAGGTCATTTATAGCTCTCATAATTTCTGACATACCTAGAATAAAACATGGTAAATTATGGTCATAAAAATCATTGAATGTTAGATCTATAAAAAACTTTAGAAATCAGTTATTTTGGCTTTCTCATTTTTGATATTACAAAACGGAGACCCAGAGATGAAAAGAAAGTTGATGAAGGTTAGAGCCCAAGGCAAGTCCAATGATCTCCTAATAGATAAAGTTCAGTACAGTGAATAGTGTTCAAAGTGATCCAGCCTCTTCTATACTCTCTATCCATAAAAATAATTTTTTAAGGGAATCTTAATGGTCACCAGGGCAATTCTTATAGGTTCCAAAGGAAATCATGAAGGATCTATAAAATATCAAATGAGTTAAATGTTCCACTTGGCATATTCATCAGTTTCTAACAATTTTCGAGAGGGAAATGTAAAGCAAAACATTTTATTCATGATAAATTTATTTTTTATCAGTAATATATACAAAAGGAGAAAGAAAATGGTGATTTTTCACTACTGATCAGAGAAATGCAAATTAAGACAACTCTGATATACCACTACACACCTGTCAGATTGGCTAAGATGACAGGAACAAATAATGATGAATGTTGGAGGGGATGTGGGAAAACTGGGACACTAATACATAGTTGGTGGAGTTGTGAAAGAATCCAACCATTCTGGAGAGCAATTTGGAACTATGTCCAAAAAGTTATCAAACTGTGCATACCCTTTGATCCAGCATTGCTGCTATTGGGCTTATATCCCAAAGAAATACTGAGGAGGGGAAAGGGACCTGTATGTGCCAAAGTGTTTGTGGCAGCTCTTTTCGTAGTGGCTAGAAACTGGAAGATTAATGGATGTCCATCAATTGGAGAATGGTTGGGTAAATTATGGTATATGAAGGTTATGGAATATTATTGCTCTGTAAGAAATGACCAGCAGGAGGAATACAGAGAGGCTTGGAGAGACTTACATCAACTGATGCTGAGTGAAATGAATAGAACCAGAAGATCGCTGTACACTTCAATGTTGTATGAAGATGTATTCTGATGGAAGTGGATATCTTCAACATAAAGAAGATCCAACTCACTTCCAGTTGATCAATGATGGACAGAAACAACTACACCCAGAGAAGGAACACTGGGAAGTGAATTTAAGTTGTTAGCACTACTGTCTATCTACCCAGGTTACTTATACCTTTGGAATCTAATACTTAACGTGCAACAAGAAAATGGTATTTACACACATATATTGTATCTAGGTTATACTGTAACACATGTAAAATGTGTGGGATTGCCTGTTATCAAGGGGAGGGAGTAGAGGGAGGGAGGGGATAATTTGGAAAAATGAATTCAAGGGATAATGTTATAAAAAAAATTACTCATGCATATATACTGTCAAAAAATTAGAAATAAAATTTAAAAAATTTAAAAAAGAATATTTTATAATATAGATGGACATACAAATGTGTAAAATAATTATTACATGGCTTTTAAACAAAATGCTACTTTAAATGTATATGAATATATCATGATTAAATACATAATCCTTAATCCAAAAAAAAAAAAAAAAAAAGAAAATGGTGATTTTTCAAATTTTCTCCATGAGTGATTAATCTTTTAAAATAGTCAAAAGGCATTTGCATATCATATTGTCATCCAGGTTGGGGGAAGAGACATTTAGGAGTGCTGTAATGACAATAAAGATGAAGGCAACATTTTGCTAACCATAAATACGGGAAACCTGGTGCTGGTATCATATTTGCAGGATGCTCTGAAGTGATCAATGACTCAAGTTGCTTTGGTTATCTTAATAGATGAAATGGGTTCATCAAATCAGACTGACTGAGTGCCCAATTGATTTGAAATTATTTCAAGTTGACATGAACAATCAATGTTCAGCTGTCTTTAACATGTTCTCCAACAAGTAGAGTTTATTTTGGAGGGGACAAAGGAAGGAAGGGGATTCAGGATTTCTTTAGATACCTAGCAAGTTTTGCACAGCTTTGGGGAAGAGGAAGTATTATGTATTTACAAGTAAGAAATAGACTCTCTGTCTCTGTCTCTCTCCTCATTTTCTTTCTTTGTGTACCTCTCTCTCACTCTCTCTTCTCCCCTTTCTCTCTCTCTGTGGTCTTTCTATGCTTCTGTTTCTCTCTTTCCTCTCTCTTTCCATATACATACACATTTCTATATGTTATGTAGTGCTGGTTGTCTCTACTAGCAATAGTTGGGGGTGGCTTGTGGTCTGATGGGGACAAATCCAAGTGATGAAATATATGAATGGCTTATGATCAGGCTCTTTAAGATTGGACTGGGAAATTGAGATCTAAGCTCTGGGCTTGAAAATGTAATTCTGTCCCCTGAGACTCTCAGAATTTTCTTGCCACATTGATTCTGAGAACAAAAAGACACAAGGAAATAGATAAAGCCAATCCCAGGTGTTTTGGAAACCTGAGATAAGATCCATCAGATTCAGTCTTTAGCAGAATAAAACAACATAGTTAAAGATTCCAGTCTCACCCAGCTGGAGTAAGGCAAGAGAAGGAGATAAAAAACAAGGATTACTTGGTATCTTTTATTTCAGTGCTCCAGCCACCTAATGGAAACACCTCTAATTTGAAAAATAAAATAAAACAAAAAGTCATTTACTTTGTTGCTAGCCTCTATCTGTTCTTTGATCTCCCAGCAGACTTAAATTTGAGCAATACATACATACCACTGATTACCTCAATTTTTCCTATATTTAGTTTTTTTGTACAGTTTTTTTGCA
The DNA here is from genome assembly GCF_048593235.1 of Sminthopsis crassicaudata. NCBI lineage: Eukaryota > Metazoa > Chordata > Mammalia > Dasyuromorphia > Dasyuridae > Sminthopsis > Sminthopsis crassicaudata. The sequence continues at coordinate 61,972,263 of NC_133619.1, read as the reverse complement.
TGTCTTCCCTCCTGGTAGACTGTGAGCTTCTTGGGGTAGAAACTATCTTTTGCCTTTCTACAGTGTTTGGCATATAATAGACTCTTAATAAATAGATGTTGATGGATTCTCTCTCTCTCTCTCTCACACACACACACACACACACACAAATAGCTATGTAGAATAATTATAATGATAAGTATTTCATTTTCTATTTAGAAATAGCCATTTAAGTAGCACAGTTATTAGAGTGTTGAAAATAGTACAATGGTTAAAGTTTGCATCTGGAAGACATGAATTCAAATCTAGCCTCTGGCATTTAGCTGTGTGACCTTAAAGAAGTAACTGACTCTGAGACTTCAGAGGCTCTATTTTCTCATTTGCAAAATGGAGATAAAGATAGTTGTTGTCATTCAGTTGTATCCAACTCTTTGTGACATTATGGATCATAATACCCCAAGCCCTTCCATCCTAAGGTGTCTCTCAGAGCTTGTCCAAGTTCATGATCATTGTTTCCATGTCACTATCTATCCATATCATCTTCTGACAACTCCTTCATTTGGCTTCTGTCTTTTTCAACATCAGGGTCTTTTCCAATGTGTTCTGAGAGATTTATTAGGAGGGTCACAGGACACAATAATTCACATTGACTTCACATAAGTGTATAAATGCCACTCCACTCTCTTTGCCAAGAAAATCCCTAAAGAGTCAGAAAGAAAATTGGACACAACAGCAGCAAACAGGAAATCAAGTCCTATTTGAATATGCCACTGGTAAGTTTTACCACCTCCACCTAGTAGAATTTAAACTCCTTGAGGGTAACAGTTTTCTTCCTCCTAGTAGAGCATAGAAGAGTATCTGGACCACAGTAGGCACATAATAAGTGTCTATTTTGGGGAGGTTACCTAATCCTTTTGTTTGGCCTTAAATGTCCTTTAACCCTGTTAGTCAAAGGCAAAATGGAAAGGAGAAAGAATGATAGATCCCAAAGATGAAAGACCAAAATTCAAATCCTACTCACATACTTACTAATGTGGAACTCTTAACACTTAACCCTTTCTCAGCTTTGGTTTCTTCATTTGTAAAATTAAGGTGACAATAGAAGAAACATTGTTAGGATAAAAAAGAGATTATATATATATATATATATATATATATATATATATATATATATAAATATATATATACATAGATAGATAGATAGATAGATATGGATATATATATGTATACATATATATATATATATATAATATATATATACACATACAACACTTTACAAACCTTAAAAAAGGAAACACCTATATAAATATCAGCTATTATTACTATCCTAAGTTTTTCCTGATTTGCTTAGGAACATAAATTATGTAAAAAACCAGCTGAAAAGTGAGAATGAGAAGAATAAGAAGGGTTTTATATTTTTAATTTTCTTGGATGAATTGTGATAGTTGCCCCAGGCAGAAATAATTTTTGAATTGGGGATTTTTAGCACAGATACACAATTAGATTTTATTTTAATCTCAAGGGAACTCCCCTAAATACACATATAAATTAGGTATTGAATATAGGAGTATTTAGTGAATAGATGCTCATCAATCAAGATGGAACAAGAGTCCTTACTCACTGAAAAAATACTCCAAATGGAAAAATCATTAAATGGCTAGAGGAATACCAGAATGAAAAGACACATTGAACCCACAAATTCTTCACTGGCCCAAATTTAATGCTATGAGAAGAGGATTCACTTCTCATTTTAATTTGGGAGAAATTGACTTCTGAGTAAAATGAGGACAAGAATTTAGACTGTGAAAACAGAATATGCAATTATATTTTTCAGTGCTCATGATGAGCATAAGGGGGAAAAAAAGAGCTCCAGGAAGATAATTATGGATTTGCACCAGTGACTTTTGCAGGGGAGGAATAAGGAGGAAAAGTCCTGTAAAAAGATTGAAGAGATTGTCTCACTTAAATTGACTCATACAATTATGCTAGTGGCTTATATGAAAAATGGGACATCAGGGGAAATGGTAAACAGTATTTTTTAAAAATATATTCTTAAGGGATGTATTTAAAAATGCTAAGGTCTTAGAAAGTGTTCAGATGTTTCATGTGCATAGGGCAGTAAAGTGGTAGAAGAGAAAGAGAACAAGCCTTGAAGTCCAGAAAACATATTCAAATACAGATTGTAATATGGATTAGTTAGTTGACACCATGGATACAGTGCTAGTCCTGACCACAGGAAGACCTGAGTTTGAATACAGCCTCAGACACTAATTGTGCTGACTTTGGATACATCATTTCTCTTTTGTTTGTCTCAGTTTCTACAATTGAAAATGGATATCATAATAATACCAACCACCCAGTTGTGTTGAATACACTGAAGTATTTTACGAATGATGGCTGTTGTTTTTGTTAAAGAGCATTTCTTTCAAGAAGAACATATGTTGATATTGAGAAGATTCATTGAAGAAACATTGAGGAATAACATTGAGGAAAATAAAATTCCCTCTATTAAATGATAGAGGAAATGACTAATTAGGGACATATATTCTATGAAAGAGTCAGCTGATATTTAATGCAGTTTTACAGTGGGAATGAAATAAGAAGGACTTTTCATTTTTAAATCATTTTAACCACTGAGGAATCAGATGTTTGTGTGTTGTCAGATCATTGACTAATTAGGAAAAAGGTACAAATCAACATTAAATTAGAAGAAATAGTAAGGATAAAAAAAAGGGACAGGAGATCTAATAGCACACATATCAGACAGGAACAGAGTTTGGATAAATTGATTGGACCTGGAATGTAAAAAGTGGGGAAAAATGGCTGGATTTTACGTAATACTTTCATTGGCCCCAAGCTGTTTAAATATCTTACCTCTTCTTTTTAACAAAAATATCACAACACTTTTCCAGGGCAATACTATCAATTGTATTGGATGGAAGACCACCGAAATAATTTCAGGGGAGTCAATATACAATTTAAAAACTGTGTAGTATGCATTGTTAGGCACAGAGTAGTATAGATGATATTTTGCATCCAAGAAATGTCATATAAAGGAAATATATGCCTGAAAAAAAGAGATCAATTAGTCTCATAGTGAGAGTAAAGACTAGACAGCCCTAGTATTTCATCTGCAGGAAAGAAATATGAAAATAGCATGGTATATTATAAAGGATACTAGGTTCAGAGTCAAAGAACCTAGATTCCAATCCTGTTTTTGGTAATTATTAATATTTGCTAATTATATTCTTTGCTAATTAGAAGGAAGGAAGGAAGGAAAGAGAGAACTAAGAGAGGAAGGAAAGATAAAAGGAAGGACAAAAATAAGTTAAAGAAGAAAGAGGGAATGAGGGGAGGAAAAAAGGAAAAACAAAGTAGGAAGAAAGGAAGGGAGGAAAAAAGAAAGAAAGAAAAAATAAGGGAAGGAAGAAAATAAGGAAGGGAAGAAGGAGAAGAGGAAAGAAGGGAGAAAAAAACCAAGTGAGGGCTAAATATTTTTATATGGCAAGGTAATATCTGTAACTCTTAACTCTATTACTATAAGAGCAATTAGAAAGAGTATACACACCCACACACAGAGACATATATATATATATATATATATATATATATATATATATATATATATATACATACAGAGAGAGAGAGAGAGAGAGAGTATAGATATTAGATGACTTTGATGGGATGATATTCTGAAAAAAAACAAAACAAAATAAAAGCAAAAGAAAGAAAATTGCACTGGAAGAAGAAAGCAAAGGAAGATTATTTGGATAAATAATCCTACATGAAAAAGCCATGAAAGAATTATTAGAATAGAAGGGAATATGGGGAGGGGGAATGTTGGCAAAGCTTAAACATTATTTTTATCAAAATTGGTTCAAAGGGGGAATAATGTACACACCCAGTTGGATATAGAAATCTATTTTGCCCTATAAGGAAGTAAAAAGGGGTGGGGATAATAGAAGAATAAGGAGGGACTGATAAAAGGGAGCATATACTGGGGAAGGCAGTGATCAGCAGTAAAATACTGTTAAGGAAGGAAATCATGGGATGTAAGAGAGGGTATAAACAAGTGAAAAATAACATGGATTAAAATACCCAGTTAATAATCACAACTATAAATGTGAATAAGAATTAATCCATAAAATGGACATGGATAGTGAATAGATTAAAAATCAGAATCTTACAATGAATTAATTGTTTTCAAGAAATATATTTGAAATAGAGATATACATGTTGGGGTTAGTATATTGGGGTTGCAAGGTGTCTTAAAAGAATCTGTAGACGCTCTCCAGATAAGAGGCAAAGATTTTATTATGCTGCTGACAGCAGGCTAATTTCCATATTGGGATTTTATTAATTAACTAGGGAAGAGATTATAACTAGGGAAAGAAGCCATTAAAGGGAAGATGCCATAGGGCATTGCAAGTTCCTAATGAATAGCTATAATAAGAAGAAAGATACCACAAGGCAAGCAAAGCTCTTAGAAAGCTTGCTGCCATAAGGTGGGCAATTCCTAATGAATCTGCAAAGAAATGGGTTATGGGTGGGTTTTTATAGGAGACAAATAACCTCAGAGTTGATATCATAACTTGGCCTTCTGATTAGATATAAAAACTGTGGTCATAATGATTTTGTTAATTCAAGGAATTTGTCTAGGAATTCAACCAGGGACTTACTGCAAAAAAAGTCTATTTAATGATAACAAAAGGCCTAATTAAGATCCTATCAGTACCCTCCCTTGTTTGTTTAGGGAATACCTTGTATAGTAAAATTCAGTCTCTCTCCCAATAATGCTACTCCCTATTTCCTGTCCAGCTACCAAGAATCTGAGGTCTTTACTCATCCCTATCACACACATAGTAAAGTTAAAGAACTGGAGAAAAATTTTTTATGCTGTTTTAGTTGAAGTAAAGAAAACAGAAAATGTTGGATGTTGGAGGCAATGTGGGAAAACAGGGACACTAATGCATAGTTGGTGGAGTTGTGAATTGATTCTGGAGAACATTTTAGATCTATGCCCAAAGCGTTATAAAATTTTGTATACTTTTTGACTCAAAAATACCACTACTAAGTTTATATCCCAAAGACATCAAAAAAAAAAAAAAAAAAAAAAAAAAAAAAAAAAAGAGGGGAAAGGATCTATTTGCACAAAGCACAAAGATATCTAGCTCTTTTGGTGATAGTTAAGAATTGGAAATTAAAGGGGTGTCCATTAATTGGGGAATGGCTAAATAATCTGTGGAATATGATTGTAAGGGAATATTATTGTGCTATATGAAATGATAAGTGGGATGATTTCAGAAAAACATGGAGACTTACATGATGAGATACATAATGAAGTGAATAGAACCAGAAAAATTTTATGCATGTAGCACCATTATTGTTCAATGATGAACTGTGAATGGAACTATTCTTAGCAACACAATGATCTAAGACAATTCCAAAGGACTAATGGTGAAGCATACTACCCACCCTCAGAGAAAGAAATGCTAATGATTGAATACAAAACATGACATTTTTCACTTTTTTCTTTAATTTTTTTCTTTTATCTAAGTCTTCTTGTACAAAATTACTAATATGGGAATGTTTTACGTAATTGCATATTTATAACCAATATCTGCTTCCTTATCATCTCTGGGGGAGTGGAGGGGAAGGCATGAGGGAGGAATAGAATTTGAAACTCAAAACTTTAAGTAAAAATGTTAAAATAAATTGGTAAAAAAAAATCTTCAGGAGAGGGTGATCAAAATGGAAAGACAATGGAAAGATCTTGTAGTATCAAGGTTAAATTACATAACGGAAGGTTTATTTAGCTTGGAGAAATTTTAGTGGGGATATAAGAATTATTTTCAGATATTGGAAGGTCCATCATATGGAAGAGGTATGAAAGTTAAGATCAAACTAGGACTGTACCTTGAAATTTAGGATTAAGTATCTTAGAAATTATCTTCTCTAATTTCTTCATTTTAAACAAAGTACTCAGGGTCTCCCCTTTTATAGACAGACTCTGAAAGCTACCAGGTTTGAGATGTCTTGTGGATATAGATCAACATCCAATCAAAACCATTTTTTATGATCCCTAACAATGTATTTCTTTTATAAATCAAAGAGAGGACAGATTATTTAAAAATAAAAGTTATTTAAGTAAAAAAAAAAAAAAGTAAGGGCTATTTAAGCTAAACTATATGTTATTACAACACCAAATAAAGGAAGTTCACAAATAAGGATTATATATGATGGAGGAACAATATTGACAGAGGCACATGAACAGGTAATACTTATCACCAGGGAAAGCATATGGCCAGGGCATATGGATGTCCAGCTTAACATGTGCTTCTGATTCTATACAGTTGCTAATATTTTCTAGTAATGTCTTTACTGTGCATGGCATCTTCTCTGATCTGTTTTCTGAAAGATGCTTTCTTTTTGGGTATTTTTGAAGCTATATATATGCTGTTGCTGCTGCCGTCTCATATCATCTGCTGGCTACTACATAGCTTCAGATGGGCAGGACTGTCTGCCAGTTTCTTAATTGATTAGACCCAGAGATTGTTTTAGCTCCTTATTTCTATGAATATCATGTTAATGTTTTAGTTCTATTTTCTGAACTGCTTTTACTTTAACTGTGCTTGTGGTTCCTCAAACTTAGAGTCTCACCTGATTGATAATCAGAAATTTCTTTTACAGCCTGTTATATCACTGGCTCATTTGCACAGACCCCCATCAAATTAACATGGGAATTCATTTAGTAAAATTGCAAATGCATTCACTGGAGCTGTGATGAGGGATTTGTTTCAGCCCATTATAATTCTGGATGCCATGAAAAGTTTAAGTCTAGAGCAAACTGAACATAGCCATGTTGTCTTGGTGACTTTGTTTTTGGACACTCTTGCCTTTAATATATAGTCTTGCTAGCAATAAAATTACTGTTATGCCCATATGCACATGGAGAAATGAGGCACAGAAAAGTTAAATGAGTTATCCTTATTTAGTTGTGAAGACAAGTTCCATTCTTGCCTCACACACTTACTAGATATGTAATCCTTTATATACCTCAGTTTCCCCCCGGTAAAATGGAGATGTAATAGCACCTACCTTAATGAGTCATAGTGAGAATCAAATGAAATAGCATGTCAAATGCTTTGCAAGACTTAAGACACTATATAAATAGTACTAATAGTAGTGGTAGTAGCAGCAGCAATAGTAACAGTAGCAGAAATATTAGTAGCACCAGCAGCAATAGTAACAATAACAGTAATATTAGTAGCACCAGTAGCAATAGTAACAGTAGTCTCAATATTAGTAGCACCAGCAGCAATAGTAACAGTAGCATCGATATTAGTAGCACCAGCAGCAGGAGTAGTGGTAACAGTGATAGTAGCAGAAACAGAAGTAGTAGCAGTAGTAGCAGCAGCAATAGTAACAGTAGCAGTGGTAGTAGCAATAGCAGTAGCAGTAATAATTATAGTAGCAGTAGTAGAAGCAGCCGCAATCATTGCACCAGATGTAGTAGCAGTGGCAGTAGCAAGAGTCGTAGTAATAACAGAAGTAGTAGCAGTACCAGTAATAGCAGTAGCAGTAGCAGTAGAACTAGTAGCAGCAACAGCAGCAGTAGTGTTAGTAACAGTACAGGTAATGATTATCAACTGGGGTATCAATTCAAGCTTTCTGACTCCACAAATTACGCTCATTTCTATTATATCATAATTGTTTTTTGTTGGTTAGTCATTCTGACTCTTCATGACCTTATTGATCATACTGCCCATGGGATTTTGTTGGACAAGATACAGGAGTGTTTTGCCATTTCCTTCTCTAGTAGATTAAAGCAAATAACCTAAGTGACTTGGCCAGGGTCACACAGTTAATAAATGTCTGAGGCTGAATTTTAATTCAGGTCTCCCTAAGTCTAAGCTCAGCATTCTATATATCCATTGAGCCACCTAGCTGCCCCCTTTACCTGTTTTACTTGATGCCAAAAGACAAATCCAGAATACTCATAGTTCTACTTGGCCTGGGTTTGTGTGTGTGTATGAATTTTAACCTTTAGTGCTATCTAAAAGCAAAATGGTAATTTTATGGAATTTATAAGGTAATGAATTCAAGAACTGAAAGTCTTTCAACTGAGGCTAACAAAAAAAGGAAATTCTTACTTTGGAATAGGTTGGTCTACTTGAATGCTAACATTTCTTTTGACTCTGAGTTTCTATGAAATATACTTTTTTTATTTAAAGCTTTTTATTTTCAAAATTTATCCATAAATAATTTTCATCATTCACCTTTGCAAAACCTTGTGTTCCAATTTTTTTCTCCCTCCATTCCCTCCATCACTTTCCCTAGAAGGCAAATATTTCAATTTGTGTTAAATGTGCAATTCTTTTATACATATTTCTACAATTATCAAGCTGCACAAGAAAAGTCAGATCAAAGAGTGAAAAAATGAGAAAGAAAACAAAAACCAAGTAAACAGTAATAAAAAGGTGAAAATATTATGTTGTGATCCACACTCACTCCCCACAGTCCTTCCTCTCTCTGGGTGCAGATGGCTCTCTTCATCACATTGGCACTGAATCACTTCATTGCTGAAAAGAGCCACATCTGTGAGAACTGATTATCACATAATCTTGCTGTTGCTGTGTACAATGTTCTGGTTCTGCTCATTTCACTCAGCATCAATTCATGTAAGACTCTCCAGGCCTTTCTGAAATCATCCTGCTGGTCATTTCTTATAGAACAATAATATTTATAACAGTCATATACATAACTTATTCAGCCATTCTCCAACTAATGGGCATCCACTTAATTTTTAGTTCCTTACCACTACAAAAAGGGCTGTTACAAATATTTTTGTACATGTGGGTCCTTTTCCCTTTTTTTATGATCTCTCTGCGATATAGGCCTTTGATCCACTCCTGGATCAAAGGGTATGCACAGTTTGATAATCCTTTGGTCACAGTTCCAGATTGCTCTCCAGAATGGTTGGATCAGTTCACAACTTCATTAACAATGCATTAGAGTCCCAGATTTCCCATATCCCCTCCCACATTTATCATGAGCTTTTCCTGACATCTTAGTCAATCTGAGAGATGTGTAGAGGTACCTCAGAGTTGTCTTAATTTGTATTTTTCTGATTAATAGTGATTTAGAAAATGTTTTTCATATGATTAAAAATGGTTTTCATTTCTTTATCTGAAAAAATGTCAGTTCATATCCTTTGATCATTTATCAATTGGAAAATGGCTTGATTTCTTATAAATTTGAGTCAATCTCTCTATATTTTTTAAATGAGGCCTTTATATGAAAATATTCTCAAAGAAGTTTTAGTGAAGCCACTAGATATTTTAGACCCCCTTTGTCTTGTTTACATTCTTGCCATTTGTAATTTTTTTTACTTTCAAGAAAATTTATTCACACACATATGATGTGTGTGTACATATATGTGTGTATATATATGTGTGTGTATATGTAAATATATACATGATGCATATATACACACATAAATATGTGTTTCCAGATTCTTTGCAATTGTATTCTTTTCCTAGTTAATCTGCTTGGGATAATATATTTACTATTCTGTTGATTGAAGCAATCAGGAGTTCAGTTACAAGGTGTTATAAGAAAGCTTAGCACCTAATTAACTGGAAGTTCTCTCCCTGGAGCAACCAGTGGCTTTTTTGAGTCAAAATTGTTGTAATCAGAACCCAAAAGGACAACTTGTAACAATGGGATTTGCAGAGAAACTCAGCCATTACCTCTCACACTGGCTTTAGAAGAAAGGGACCACAAATATTTGAGAGGAATACCAGCCTTGTCTAGAGGCCATTCCCTATGGACACCTTCTTAGCTCTTATTTCTACATATTTTCCAACAGGCTCTCATATTCTAATTTAGTTTCCAAAATAAGAAACACTTTTCTTTGTAAATTACAGCAAGCTATTCTCTTTTTTTTTCTGAACAACCTTTCTGCTTTACATTCACCCTTTGTGAATTTGTTCTAGCATATCCTCTCTTTTATGGCTATTGAAAACCTAGTCATCTTTTAAAGCACTGACAAAATATTCCTTTCTCCTTGATCTTTTCTCTTCCAATTAAGATCTCTCCCTTCATATAACATTTTATTTTGCACAGTCATAGTCATAATACAGCTCCATCATACTTTTCTAGATTTTTTTCATATTCCTCCCCTTCATGCACTCCATGTTATGGATCAACTGGACTACTTGTTCTCTGAACCAGCTTCCACATCTGGACCTTTTGTGTTTCCTTCTTTGCCTAGAATTCATTCTCTTCTGATCTCCATCTCTTAGAATACCAAGTTCCCTTTGAAATTTAGCCCATATGAGACTTATCAGAAGTCTTCTGTGATGGGTCTAGTTGTTACTTCTCATTCTCCACTTCTTCTTCTTCTTCTTCTTCTTCTTCTTCTTCTTCTTCTTCTTCTTCTTCTTCTTCTTCTTCTTCTTCTTCTTCTTCTTCTTCTTCTTCTTCTTCTTCTTCTTCTTCTTCTTCTTCTTCTTCTTCTTCTTCTTCTTCTTTTTCTTCTTCCTCCTCCTTCTTTCTTCTTCTCTTCCCCATTCCCTTTCCTTCTTCCCTTTCTTTCTCTCTGTCTCTGTCTTTTTCTGCCTCTCTTTAATCTTATAATTTAATCATCTTTCTGTACATTCCATTTACCAACAAAAGATAAGCTTCTTGAAGGTAAGGACTGATTTTTGTCTTTTTATTCCAAGAACCCAGCATGATACCCTTCACATAAGAGTTGATTCATGAATGCTTATTGAATTGAATTAAATGTTCCATAACCAGATGAATTGTCCCTATTTTTTTTTGTGTGTGCTCAAACTGGAGGTTTTTTCTTCCTTTTTTTCCCTTTTTTTTTTTGGCACCATGTAGACAGATCTTCTGGTTTAGCAGCCAAATTCCAACTCCTGCTCAGAATGGTAGCCTTTTTCCTCTCGATTAGTTTACTTGGCTTGTTCTGGGATCTTTAATATTGATTCACCTGGTCCCTGGTGCTGGGAGAGCTGCCAGTGACCGCTAACCATTATGGGATTAGCGATATTTTGTCTATACAGAAGCTTTTTCTGACTCCCTTACTCCCTGGTACCTCTTTTTATGAATATTGCTTCACAGCTCCTAACCCAGCGATTAGGAGGCTCAAGTCCAGAGCATAATTCCCAGTCATTAGACCAATGGGCAGATCATGCTTTGACACATCTGGCTCAATTGCCCTGGCTCTAAGCCACAACGTCTAGGGAGGAGAGATCACAGCTCTTGCCAACACATTGAGTCACAACGCCAGCCTATAAGTTCAGATATTTAAAGGGTTTAGACAGCTCTAATTTTAATTAAAAGCTGTAATGTGCAGCTGCTAGTGGTCTACCCTACACTCAACCTCACTGCTTAAATTCAATAAACTTCCTTCATCTATTTCCAGGTGCTACTTACTGCCCACACTCAAGGATTACCTTTCAATAGAACAACAATAACAATTAACAAAGATGGAGCAAATTTGTAAATTGACCACCTTTTATGATAGACAAGGCTTTGGGTTAGCAGTTAGCTCATTGTGGGTAGGATGTTTGTGCATTTCAAGATAACCCTGGATTTTTTAACTATATATGAAAAAAAAGAGGACTAGAAGATACATTTTTTAAAGACTCTTTAGAATTTTTCCATCAGAGAGTATATAGTAAGAGGGAAATTTTTAAAATATCATCTATTTCAGAGGTTTTTAAACATTTGTGTATGTGTATGAGAGAGAGAAACATAGAGAGAGAGAGACAAAGACAGAGAGAGAGAGAGAGAATTACAAAAGAAATCAGCTATATTGAAGTACAGCTATCAAAATATTAAAAAGAAGAAGAAAAAACAAGGTTGTGGATCTCAAGTTGAGAATCCATTGTCCTAGTCTAATTTCCTCATTTTTAAAAAGAAAGAAACTGAGACTCAGAAACAGTCTCTCCAAAATCACACAGCAAGCTAGTACCAACTAGGAGTTAGCATGCCAATCTCTGCATTCTTGTTAAATTTTTTCCACAAAGTACCACCTGCCTTCAACTGATGAAAGATATCATTATTGCCTTTAAGAAAAATAAAATTAAACCATTTCAGTGCCTACTGAATTCTTTCAAACTCCACAAAAAGTGATTCTGGTCTGTATGGCTAAAAAAAAGCCAGATTGTATGATTGATTTCATTAGTCAGAGAGGGGTGATAACACATAGCAATACTTCTTCATTTATGGGCCACTTTATATTAATAACTCATGAAGGCTGGAGTATTTGGGTGTATATTTCAAACCTAGGGCAGAATCCCATGCCATTAAGAATTTAAACACATTCTAATTTAATTATGGCCAAGAGTAGTTCCACTAGGCTCTGTGTTTTCATTGCCTATTTGTAATATTACAACTTTCAAATAGGGAAAGATTTATTTTTTTGACTTTCTCCTTTTATTCTGGTAACTTGAAAACGTCCATCATTTAAAAGAGCTTACACTTCTAAAGTGAGTACCAAAGTGAGAAAAAAATATTTTTTTTTACTCCTTTTCTTGCAACATTACTTTATTCCTTAAAATATGTTAATTATTTAAATATTCTTTCTACTTTCTTATTACTATTAGGTGTTAATTCTCTCTTTTTTTCTTTTTTGTATCTCCAGGGTATAGCACAATGCTGGAAATCAGTATGCACTTAATAAATGCTTATTGACTTGACTTGAAGTTTTTAATCCCAGTGTTGCTCCTTAATCTTTTCAGTCAACTCTGACTGAACTCTTCAACCATTTCCTACAAATGCATTAAGTCAAAAGGCTTATTTTCATATCTGAATTTTATTGCTTTCCCTGTAACATTGGTTACATCACTTGACCTTTTTTGGAATCCATTTTCCTTGACTATAAAATGAGATTGTTGGATTATGTGATATCTAAAGTTGTTTTCAGCTCTCAGTTGCAATAATCTTATGTGGGACTATCAGAACAGGTGTGAGTTACACCATTTTATTTTGAACTCTCATGGCTTTTTTTCTCCTTAAAGGTTGCTCTTAATGTTCACTAAAACTTAGGATCATAGAATTATATTTAGAAATAAGAGATTTTTAACATCTCATTTTAAAATAGAAGAAACTGAGACCCAGGAAACTGATTTTCCCTGATTACTTAATTTTGCTTATATAAAAAAGAAAATGTTTTGGAGTGGCTAAGTAGTGCAGTGGATAGATTACCATTTCTGGAATCAGGAAGACTCAGTTTCCTGAATTCAAATCTACCTCAGACACTTATTAGCTGAATGCTGGGCAAGTTGGCAAGTCACTTAAGTCTCTTTGCTGCAGTTATTTGATCTGCAAAATGAGATGGAGAAGGAGATAACCATTAACTCCAGTATCATTGCAAAGAAAACCACTAAAATTGGGTCATGTAGCATGTAACACTACTGAAATGATTAAACAAACAAAATGTTCAAAGGGATGGGGGAATTGAAGAAGTATGCACTGTTGCTCAATGTAGCACAATGTTCACCATTCCTAGTGTTGAGGTGCAACCCCCATGGTTCCCAGATATGGCAGCACCTAAAATTTGAGCCTGTTCTCTATTCCTAACCCTGTAGTCCTGATCCTCTGCTGCAGCTCCATGCCTATTGTTAAAAACTCCAAAAGTTTCCAAGAGCTTTGTCTGAGAAGTTTGAGGACCCATGGCTAACTTCAGTAGCTTCTTCCAAATGTCTGGGACAGAAAAACTAATAAAATTCATGCTGAGGACAGTGGCCTTTTCTGGAGAAGTGGGATCCAGGCTAGTGTATCTCTTTACAAAACACTCCTGAAAGAGGACAGGGTTTTCTTCAGATTTTTGAGTAACTTCCTTAACTTTTTCATAATTGACTTGCTTCTTAATTTCCTTCTTCATACCATCAGTGAGTCACATTAGAAAATGATCCCTTCGTTCTCTGTCTTCTATCTCTGCTTTCTTCCTGATAATCCCACCTGGGGTCTGCAACTGACCAGGCAAAAGCCCCTGGAGAGTATCTTTCAGAGAAGGAGGACTAAGCCATATCATCCCCAAACTTCTGGGCTAAATCTCAGATTCTCTTTTTTCTTCTCTATTGTGCAGAAAAAGGCGATAATGATATTAAGATAGAATTGAAGGGAAATGGCTCTAAAGTTATCAACATATTTAGTGGGGGTCCTCAGTGTAACGGCCAAGTTTTTCTTTACTTTGGGAAATGTTTGACATTGAAGAAGGAACATGAGCATTCCTTCCCTGAGTGAACACCCTGAGAGTCTGCTACTTCTCTCAATGGGCAGAGTTTAGGAGGATGGTTGAATTAGGATCCAGAAGGAGAGAAAATGGGGTTCTGATACTTGTATGGGAGGGACTGAGAAGCACAGGCTGGGAGGATTCAGCATCTCAAGAGGTTCTCAGGGGAACGGTGGGTAGGGGACTGAGTTGAAGAAACATTGCTGGACATAAAGTCCAGTAGGAGTGTAAAGGAGGGGGTCATCTAAGAGGTTAGTGTCCACTTTCAATTCCCCTCCAATAAATTTTGCCAGCAGAGCACTGCAGTGCTGTCTGTCTTAATTTAGGATCTTGGGACAAGGCCATAAAGACATGGTTATATGAAATTTTAGTCTACTTGCCTTATCTGCAGCAAAGCAAATCAAGCTTCAGGATAGTGTTACAATTAATGGACCCATTAATGGGCCATTTTTCCTTGGTTCTCTAGATGGAGATGATGTGGGTGATGTAGCCATCAGATGATGGTAGGCACCAAAAGTTGGGGTTCAGTCATGTGAAGAATGGTCATTCTCTTTGGCAAAGATAGATTTATTTTGAAAAGAGGTTACAGATAAAAAGCCAGGGAAAGGCAAATATGAAATAGAATGGGAGAGTATATGAAAGATAAATTCTTTAGTGAGTCATAATTATTCAGTGGAAAGGAATCCCAGTGGAAAGATCGGGGCACATCCTTAGCTGGCAGACTAAATCCTGAAAGGGGGACTTAGCACCCAAAAAGAGTTAATTACTTGAAAGGAGAAGAAGTGGAGTTGTGAAGCATAGTGGAGTTAGGGAAGATACCATGTAGCATGGGGAAAGGGGAAAGGGAAACACCATTGTTAGGTTCTTACTAAGTGCTAATGAGATAATGAGATATTAGGTTTTTACTAAGTGCTAAGTTGGTACTTAACAATTTTCTAGTTCCGGCCTTTCCTGGGAGTTTGACTTGTGAATTCCTGGGGAAGAGCTTGCATGCTTAGGAGGAGCAAGTTCATTGGTTGAAGTAATTTTTCCCAGAAGCCCTTGCATTATCCCACACCCATTCTCTGGGAGGATAAAAAAGGGCAGCTCTGGAGGAAAAGGGAGTCTCTGCTCTAGACCAGACTTGAGGCAGCTTTCTGCAGGAAGGGAAATCACTTCTCTGGACAAGAGTTAACAGCAACTGTCTGGAGACAACTGTTCTCTACAGGAAGAAGAATCTGTCTGAGAGATTTGAGTTGACACAGCAGATCTCCTCCCAGAGAGCGATCACTAGCTTCTAGAGACAATAGCATGTTACAAATTGGCGTCCACAACATGGGGCAAGGACTTTTGCTTATCCTGACAAGGACTTATTCTTAGCCCTTTAGAGAAGCTAGCCCAGACCTTTGCATTTAAGTACTTATTCTGAGCCCTTGAGAGGAGCTAGACTGGACCATCGCAATTTGGCACCTGAACAGGGACAGATATGATCCTGATTCCAGTGGGAAAGGCTCTGATCCAGATCTTAGTTTCTCTGACCCAGAACTGTGAGCAACAAGGAAACTTTGTTAAAGATTAAGTGAGCATTCTAATAGACAAATAAGGAACTTAACTTGTTAAGGGCTAAACTAGCAATCTCTTATAGTGAAATGGGGCAAACACCTTCTGTTCAAGGGAAATGTTTAGAGAGCATCATCAAGGTTATGAAAAGACAAGGATTGATTATAATTTTGGAGGATATTACTGAACTTTTAAAAACTGTGAAGGTCATATGTCCTTGTTTTTCTCTGCAAGAAGAATTGGATCCAGATGAATAGGAATTAGTAGGAAAGCAATTAGGTGAACACTACAATTGCCCTTGTGACATTTTGCCCTTTGGTTCCAGATCAAACTCAATTTCCAAAGATACACTTCATACCTACAATTTAATCCAAATGGCTTTAAAAAATGTTATTCTAAAGGAAGAGAAGAAGGAGCAAAATGGGGAAGTGTCAACTAAACTAGGTGTAAAGGATGAATCAGATAACAATGAAGTTAAGTACAATTCTGAGCAACAGGAGCATTTCCCATCTCCTCCCTCAATTAACCCTTCAGGGGTGGAGCAAGAAGGAGGGAGGGGAAGAGGCAGAAACACAAACAGAATTGCCTGTGAGGAAGCCTAAGCCTAGGACAAGATTAGAAAAAGCATTTATTAAAGCTAAGAGAGAAGGACAGGATATAAGTGATTTTATACATGCATATTCTGTGATTGAAGATATTGACTCTGTAGGTCATAAAAGGAGAAGATATGCACCTTTAGATTTGAATAAAATTAAAGATTTGAAAAAAGGTTGTACCCTTTATGGAGCTACATCAGCTTATGTTAAAATGTTACTAGATGGTTTGTTTTATGAAGTCCTAACCCTGAATGATTGGAAATCCATAGCAAGGACATGCCTAGTACCTGGAGAAAAATTTTTATGGCTTGTGGAGTTTCATGAATTATATAAAATCCAAGTCAGATGCAATTTGGAAATAGGAGTTAACACACAATTCACTTTTGAGCACTTAGTTGGTGAAGGTCAGTATGGAGAGCATTCAGAACAGATTAATCATACCATGACAATATATAAGCAAATTACTAAGGCTGCAATAAAAGCTTGGGGTGTCCTCCCTGGACAGAAAGATCATGGAAAGGCTTTCACTAAAATACAGCAAGGTCTCAATGAACCTTTTGCAGATTTTGTGGGACATTTGCAAATTGCTGTCAAAAGAACTATTGGAGAAAATGCAGCTACAGAAATAATGATCAGATATCTGGCTAAGGAAAATGCCAATGAGATTTGCAAAAAAATTATATGGGGATTAGACAAAGATGCTCCTTTAGAGAAGATCATAAGAAGCTGTGCTACAGTAGGAACAAAAGCTTTTTATATCCCGACTATAATGAACGTGGAAAGACAGGGTCCCTTCTGGCAAGGGACTTCTAGAGAAATTCGTCGATGTTTCCAATGTGGAAAAATTGGACATCTAAGAGCTCAGTGTAGGTATGGAGATACAGTGAGAAGACAGGGTGAAAGAAGACCTAAAATCCCATGTCCAAAATGCAACAGAGGACTCCATTGGGCATCAGAGTGTAGTATAATTCAGGGAAACGGGATGAAGGGCCCAGGTCCAGGGCCCCAGGCAAAAAAGACTTGGGGCATGATGGCAGCTGATGTTATACTCAAAGAGCCTTTAGAAGGGCAGGACTCTGATTTGATCAACCAGCAGGAAAGCAATCACATGGCAGATAGGGATTACCTGATAAGTCAGCCAAAAGGCAATCAGATTGCAAAAATGGATTACACTTGGGGAGAATATAGGCCTTTTAAACTAACAGGGCTGTGTCCAGTGCAAACAACTCCAATGTAATTGTCAGCTGATGAGAAAAGATTTAGAAAGCGATAAATAGAAGGTAATTAGATAGGTTAACTGCCTGGGAGAGAGGGTTTGCTTGTATATCTTCAGATGGAGAAGGAATCAGATGGGTGCCAACAAGTTGTATTCGCCTTGTCCATCTAAGAGAGACAGAAAAAGAGAAAGACCTCAAAACAAAGGAGAAAATCTAAGAAACATCTGACACTGAAAGAGCATGGCTAATAAGAAGACTGTTAAAGAACTTTAAAAACCAGCAGGAATCATTGGATTTCCTAACACAAGATGAGACTAATGGACAATGGACTTATGGACATTTATAAATTCTCAATTTATGATTATTTGATCATGTTATTTGTTACATACTTCTAGTATGTACAATGTTACCATGTTACTATGTTACTATGTGTTTATATAATCTATGTAGTTATGTGTAATGCCTCCCATATTGATGGATTTATGTTTCAAGGTCATGACCACCCTATGTTCTAAATCAAAATAAAGGGGGAGATATTAGGTTTTTACTAAGTGCTAAGTTGGTACTTAACAATTTTCTAGTTCCGGCCTTTCCTGGGAGTTTGACTTGTGAATTCCTGGGGAAGAGCTTGCATGCTTAGGAGGAGCAAGTTCATTGGTTGAAGTAATTTTTCCCAGAAGCCCTTGCATTATCCCACACCCATTCTCTGGGAGGATAAAAAAGGGCAGCTCTGGAGGAAAAGGGAGTCTCTGCTCTAGACCAGACTTGAGGCAGCTCTCTGCAGGAAGGGAAATCACTTCTCTGGACAAGAGTTAACAGCAACTGTCTGGAGACAACTGTTCTCTACAGGAAGAAGAATCTGTCTGAGAGATTTGAGTTGACACAGCAGATCTCCTCCCAGAGAGCCATCTGCAGCTTCTGGAGACAAGAGCACGTTATACACCATGATGCAGAGCCATGATAGACTGACTCGAAAAGCAGCAGCCATGGGATGGCTCATAAGTGGATTTTATAGGGACATGACTGGGATTTCTGACAGACATGGCATGAGGAGACTTCTCCAGACCCTACAAAGAGTGGGTGTCAAAGGTTTGACATAACTTGGATTTCTGATTGGATGACTTCCCCAGAGGGTGGGATAATGCAACTAACTTAATCACTGCCTTCTCCTTGCTTGCCTCAGGGATCACTTTTTTAGTTTCTCTTTGCCCAGCATTCCCAGGGCTGGGTGGTTTTAGAATTATTGCTACATACTCCTTAGGAGCTATACCACATCACTAGAAGAGGGCTTAATCCAACACCTTGTAGGAATGACTGCTTATTACAATCATATCTGAGAAACTCAAACTCCTGAAACTAAATCTGAATGACATGAAAATATCCTTCAAGTTCTACACTTTCTAATTTATTATCCAGTAGCCACTAGAAACATTTAGTTAATCATTTAAGTGTCTCTCAGTATTGAATTTTGAGAGCATATAGACAGAATATCTCAGTGATTACATTTCTTTTCATTTTTCACCCAGATTTAGTATACTATAGATATAGTAGTAGAAAGCATTTTGATTTTTCTTCTCAGGCTTTCATTACAAACTCCCCATTTTGAGCACATTCATCTCAGCCTCCTGGCTTCCTTGACACTGTTCAAGTTCAAGAAATCTCGCCTTTTACAGGAAGCTTTTCTCATCTCTTTAATTCTAGTGACATCCCTTTCTTGATTATTTTCCATTTAACACACACACATATACACATACATTATATGTATATGTATGGAGCTAACATGAACTTCTAGGATGTGGAGATCACTGACATGGTAGGGAAAGTATAGTTCAACCCAGAGAACAATGAGCCTAGATGCCTGCCTTTTATAGGTATTATAGATTTAGCATTTAGACTCTTCATGAATACACCTAGTTAAGCGTTCCAAAGAGTAATCAACCAGAGCAAATAGATTCCAACAGTCTGGGTCAGGATTCTAAAGAAATATGATTGCCTTTTTTTTTTTTTTTTTTTTTTTTTTTTTTTTTTTTTTTTGCTGAGGCAATTAGGGTTAAGTGACTTGCCCAGGGTTACACAGGTAGGAAGTATTAAGATATGATTGCCTTCTAAACAAATATGATCACCTTCTAAATGTTGGGTTCTACAAGATGTTTCACAAGAGACAGGGAGTGATCTAATCACTAGATCCTAGTGAGGGGCTGTTCTGCTGACTGGGATACTACAAAGCTCTTTTTGGTCCAAGTTGCATATGTGTATGTGGATTTGGAGGAGAAAATTTTGCCTGGGGAATGAAGGATTGTAAATAATTTCATATGTGCTCTAAATTCAGGTAGATGCTCTGTCCATCTGAATGGACTATCAGGCCTAGTAAACAAAAATGTTTAAAAACCCTTGGCCAAGATAGTCTCTAAAATCCCTTCTCTCTTTGCAACTGATGGTTCTAAATTAATCTGCAGATATTTATTGAGTTCATATTGCTCATCAGAGGATATTTCTCCTTGCTTCCAGTCTTGCATTTTACTTCTAGAATGTTTGAGGATGAGAACTAGGCTTTGACCTAAAGTAGAATCTAACAACTTGGAAAGGTCTATAAAATTAGTCTAGTGATGCTTTTGCATTGGACAATTGAAATAATTAAATTGTAAAAAGGGAGGGGAAATAACTTGTTCAAGATCATATGAATATGAATAATGAAGTTGGGACTTAGATCCAAGTCTTTCAACCCCCATTTTCTACCACCTAATCTTAGTCATCATCCTAGATCATCAGACCTGGCACAGAAAGCTCTAAGTTCAGATCCAGCCTTGGGCATTTACTAGCTGTGTGACTCTGGGCAAGTCATTTAACCTTATTTGCCTCAGTTTCCTCATCTGTAAAATGAACTGGAAAAGAAAATTACCAATTATTCTAGTATCTTTGCCAAGAAAACCCCAAATGGGGTCATGAAGAATCAAATATGACTTATGTGACTGGACAAATGTGTGTTTATACACACACACATATATGTATATGTATATTTGTGTATATACATACATACATACATACATACATACATATATATATATATATATATTTAATCTGAATATCAGTTTTCTCCTCTTTGAAGTGGACATTTTTATACATTTTATATTTTTATAGTTGCCCTCTCTGCCTCACAACATGACATGAGAAAAGGGCTTTGTAACCTTAAAACAAAATGGAAATTATTGCTAACCAGGAAAACATTTCACAAATGTAGGCTATTGATGGCAAGTGAAATGACAAAAAAAGATGGCTAACTCTCTCTTAACCATGAACTTGATGATTCTGTGCTGCTGGACAGAGAAGGCAGAGAAGGCTTAAGTTTAACTCCTGATGAGCAGGCCTTTATTCAAGACCTAATGTGCCCACTGCACAAGAATTGACAAGCTCAGGATGACATTTCTGACTGATTTAAGGTTCCGATACAAAATCAAAGTCAAGAGAATAGCAGCTTCAAACAGAATTGAAGTCCCAAATGCCAAAGCAGGAATTTCGTTATTAGTTATTTAGCTATTATATTAGTTACCAGGCCCAGGGCAGAGTTAGGAGAGTGATTAAAAAGGAAAGGAGCATTTTATAATGAGGATTTGGTTAGCTCATGGTCAAGGTCACTTTCTCATACACTTCTCCCCCTTCTCCATTTCTCCCATCATTAACTAACTGCAAAGATATCTAGGTTATTTGGCTCAATAGCTAGCCTTTATTCCCCCACTCCCTCCACCATACCTGCTCACCTGAACACAGCTGTGCGTTTGAATAATTACTAGTTGATATCATCTTAGACGATAGAGCTTGTTTTCTCCACTTCATAATTTTTTTTAAGCACATTGATTTATTTTATATAGAAAAGCACTTTTCCTAATGGCAAAACAAAAAAAAAAAATAAACAAAATAATTAGATAAGTGATAAACTGCAATTAAAAAAAAATGCTTTGAATGTTTCACATACCAGTAAATAATAAATCCACGTTAGATGACAGATGAGATCATTGGCATCTGTTTCTTTTCTCCTATCCCCCCATTTTTTTCTATACTACAGTCACAGAATTTTAGAGTTGGAAAAGATCTAAGTAGTCATCTAGTTGAACCCATACTCATACACATATCCAGCAAGTGGTCATTAAATCTTTGCTTAAAGATCTCCTGAGACATCCCATCATACTTAATGGTAATTCTAATTGTTTGTAAGATTTTCCTGGCATCTAATCTAATTAATGTCTATTTAGTCCAGCCTTCCATGGTTAGTGCTTGGAAATCAATTTCAAAACAGGCAGGCCAGGCTTTTTACTACATCACACTACATCCTCATTGTGTATTTCCCAGTGCAGGACCAGATTTCTTTTCCTGCTCCCTTTGCACATTCATTCCATAATTCCTGCCCATGTTTCTGATCTAAGTTTCCAAGAAGACATTGCATCTAAAAGCAGATTACATGTAATTTATAAATCTTCCTATATCAGAACTTTCTAGATTGAGTTTAATTTATCCTGTGAATGGAAAAGTGAACTCTCTCCTCTAATCATTTCTCCCATTTTCCTAGTTCTTATATTAGGCTCCCACTCAAGAACCCTACCTTGAGAGGTGAATAGCAAGGTCCAACTTACATTCTCCCTCCACATACATACTAGCTATGTCTCCCAATTGTCAAAACATCTGGGTGAAAAATCCACTCAGTCATCCGAATTATGTGGTGGTGTTCCCCACCCCATCCCCCAGGACATTGCCAAAGAGCTGGATAATTATAAACATCTGGACTCTTGGCATCCCGAAGCACAGATACATGGGGAAAGTGCTAGGCAAATGCTCACTGAGCCAGAGAGGACCTCCAAAGAACACTAGAAGAGCACAAGCTCAGAGACACTCCCAATCTACATTGAACTAACTTTGCCCTCTTGGAGATCTAAATGTGGGGACTCCATCTATTGCTACAATCCATTGCCCCACATGTCATGCAGATGGAAGAATAGGGCAAATCCCCTCTTTTCTTCCCCCCTCCCTGGCTATCCCCAGGATAAATCCCCAGCACAAATTGAAGGCAACCTACTCTCTACTAAGCAGGAAATGGAGAAAACTGAAAAATAAATGACTCAAAATTCCATAAGCAAAATCAGGAAAAAATGGATATTCAATTGCTTTTTAAAGAAAGATAAACTGTAAAAATAACAACAAAAACTCTTTATTGATGTCTTTTTTAAAATCATCATATTTTACCCCAGTAGCTTTCCTTTTGCAGTCATTCCATGTAACAAATAATATATTTAATGCTAAAGAAGGGAAACAAAAAGAGAAAGAAAATTAGTATAATTGTATAGTATAGTAGAACAGTAGAACAGTATAGTATAACAGTCTTTATCAAACATATCGAATATATGGAGAATATGTATAATATATGAAAGGGTAAACTACTGTTGCTTCTCATATCTTTTCTTTGAGACCTTTTTATGCTTATTGTCTATTCCTTACCCTTAATGGAGAGCAGTATAGAGTAACATTGGACTCATGATAGCTAATATTTATATAGTGCTTCCTAAGTGCCTGATACTGTGCTAAGCACCTTTCTATTATTAGCTCTTTGATCCTCACAACAACTCTGCTAGGCTTATTATTTATTTATTTATTTATTTATTTGTTTATTTATTTATTTTTTTTTTTGCTGAGACAATAGGGGTTAAGTGATTTTCCCAGAGTCACATAGCTAGGAAGTGTTAAGTATATGAGGTCAAATTTGAACTCAGGTCCTCCTGACTTCAGGGCTGGTGCACTATGCCATCTAGCTGCTCCTGTGGGTATTATTATTATTTCCATTTTATAGTTAAGGAAACTGAGATAGAAAAGATTTATGGACTTGCCCCAAATAACATTATACGTGTTATTATTATATTTCATATAATTTATTTCATTAGTTCCAAATTCTCTATCTCAGTCTTCCCCACCCATTAAGAAATCAATTTGAAATGGATTATACATGTGAAGTCATGCAGAATATATTTCCATATTAGTCATGCTGCAAAAGAAAACACAGACAAAAAAAAAAAAAAAAAAAGAAAAAAAAAAGAAAATTTTAAAAAATAGGCTTTAATTTTTATACAAGGTTCATCATTTTTCTTTGAAAGTAAATATTTTTTTTTTCATCACGGGTCCTTTGGAATGATCTTGAATTGTTGTTTTGATCAACATAACAAGTCTTTCCCAGGTGACCATCCTTACAATATTGTGTACAATTTTGTATACATATAATTTGTGTACAATAATTGTGTTCTACTTTTGTGCACTTCACTTTGCATTAATTTATGTAAATCTTCCTATGTTTTTCTGAAAATCTTGCTGATCATTTCTCATAGTATTTATATAAAATTGCATATAATACTTGCATATGTAAGTATCTATATATAATCATAACATATTATATATTACATATAATAATTATATATATTTATAATATCCTTTATAAGATTCCATCTATAACTTGTTCAGCTATTTCCAGTTGATGAAGCATCCCTTTAATTTCTAATTTTTTGCTACCACAAAAAGAGATACCATAAATATTTTGTTCAAATAGGTTCTTTCCCCTTTTCTTTGATCTCTTTGGGATACATACATATATAGTATTGCTAGATGAAAGAGTTTATAGTTTTATAGCCCTTTGGCTATATTTCCTAGAATGGTTGGACTAGTCTACAACTCCATGAGTGACAGGACACTATTTATTTTTCACTTTTTTCCACATCTCTGGCATTTTTCATTTCCCCTTTCTGTTATTTCAGTCAATATGATAGGTGTGAAGGGGAATCTCAGTCATTTTAATTAGCAATTCTATAACTAGTAGTATGTTAGAGAATATTTTTTCATGTGACTATTGATAGTTTTGTTCTCTTCTTTTGAAAACTGCCTAGAGTCCTTGACCAAAATTTATCAACCAGAGAATGTTCTTATTTTTATAAATTTGGCTCAGTTTTCTACATATTTGAGAAGTGAGGACTTTATCAGAGAAACTTCTTATAATTTTTTTTCAATTTTTGTTTCTCCTCATAATTTTGGATGCATTAGTGTAGTTTGTGGAAGGTTTTTATTTTTAATTTTATGTAATCAAAACTATTTCATATCTTGCAATCATTTCTACATTTTACTTGAGCATAATTCTTTCCTTATCCATAGATCTGACAAATACATTTTCATACTCCCTTAGCTTACCTATCATATCAGCCTTTATGTCTAACTCATTTATCCATTTTTACCTTATCTTAACATACAATGTGGGATATTAGTACATGCCTAGTTTCACCCAAATTTGACTCCAGGTTTCTATATATCTGAGAAATACAGCCTTTATCAGAGAAACTTACTATAATTTTTTTATTATTATTACTTTATTGTCTGTAGTACCTTTTAGTAAAATATAATTTCCCTGATTATTTCTTTTAATTAGGTCTACTTTTGCTTTATATGAGATAATGATTGTTATCCTTATCCTTTTTACTTCAACTGAAACAAAATAGTATCTACTCCAGTCCTTTATTTTTTTCTCTATGTTGGATTCTGGTTTCTAATCTATTCTGTAAATCACTTCTGTTTTATGGATTAGAATCTCATTTACATTCCCCATTGTGATCATTAACTCTGTATTTCCTTCCATTCTGTTTTCTTTACCAATTATCCTTTTATCTCTACTTTTATTCTGTCCCTCCTCAAAAGTCTTTTTACCATTGTCTTTGTCAATCCATCCTTAATTTGATTTTATCATTTTGTAATCTGCCCCCATCCATACCTCTTATTTCTTCCCCTCCTATCTCCTTATTGAGTAAGATACATTTACATACTCAAATGAGTCTCTCTCTCTATATATATATTCTTCCCTCTGAACTAATTTCTAATGAAAGTGAGATTGATGCTTTGCCTGCCAGTCCAACTCATTTCCCCCTCTACTGTAAAAGCTTTTCCTAGCATGTCTCTTATATTTAAGATATTTTTTTGATTCTCTCTCTCCTTTCACATTATTCCAAGGGAATTCCTCATTCTGATGTATCCATTTTATTTTAATATAATCCCAGCATAATGCATTCATTCTTGGACCCTCTTTCTATGTCAAAATTTTTAACTGTTCTAATAATGATAAAGTTTTTAGAAGTAAGGTGTTACCCATCCCATATGTAAAGATACAGATAGATAAAGTTTTATTTTGTGCTTCTCCTGAGTATTCTCTTGATATTTGAAATTTAAACTTTCTATTCAGCCCTGTTCTTTTTTCTCTTTTAAATCAGGAATGCTTGAAAGCCCTCTATTTCATTAAATATCTGTTTTTTTCCCCCCTGGAAAGATTATACTCAATTTTTTTCTGAATAGGTTATTTTTGGTTGAAATCCTAGCTCTTTTGTCTTTTGCAATTTCACATTCCAAACCCTGGGCTCCTTTAACAGGGAAGCTGGCAAATCTTGTGTGATGCTGAATATGGCTTCACAGTGTTTGAATGTTTTTTTTTTTTTTTTTTGTCTGCTTGAAGTATTTTCTTTTTGACCTGGGAACTCTGAATTTGGCTGTAATATTCCTGCAAGTTTTCTTTTGGGGATTTTTTTTTTCATGTGGTAATCAGTGAATTTTTTTCAATTTCTATTTTATTTTCTGGTTCTAGGATATTAGAGTAGTTTTCTTTAATAATTTCTTGAAATATGATATCTGGGTTATTTCTTTGATCATGGTTTTCCATTAATTCAATAATTTTAAAATTCTTCTTTTAGTCTGTTTTCAAAATAGTGTAAGTCAGTCATTTTTCTGATGGGATATTGCACTTGTTATCCTATAATTTCATTCTTTGATTGCTTCATTGATTCTTGACATCTCATGGAGTCATTAGCTTCCATTTACTCATTTCTAATTTTAAAAGTGTTATTTTCTTCAGTGAGCTTTTGTGCTTTTTTATTTGCCCAATTCTGTTTTTTTTTTAAAGATATTATTGTCCAGTATTTTTTATGCTTCTTTTACTAAGCTGTTAATTATCTTTTCATAATTTTCTTCCTTTGCCCTAATTTCTTTAGCTAATTTTTCCCATGCCATACTTAATTGATTTAAAAAAATAATGTTTTAGTTTTTCCAGAAATTCTTGTTGGGTTTGTGTCCAATTCACATCCCCCTCACCCTCTCTCCCTTCCCCCCACTTTTTTGATTTTTGTTTATCTTCCCTATCAACAGAGTGGCTTTTGATAATCAGGTTCTTTTTTGTTGTTTGCTAATTTTTTTACCCTATTTCTTGATTTTGAACTTTATACTAAAGGTGGCT
The DNA here is from genome assembly GCF_048593235.1 of Sminthopsis crassicaudata. Lineage (NCBI taxonomy): Eukaryota > Metazoa > Chordata > Mammalia > Dasyuromorphia > Dasyuridae > Sminthopsis > Sminthopsis crassicaudata. The sequence continues at coordinate 61,945,389 of NC_133619.1, read as the reverse complement.
TATGTGCATGCATATGCATCTGTGTCTGTGTGTGTGTATGCATGTGAGACAGAAAAAAAGAGACAGAGAGGGAGAGAGAAAGAGAGATGCACACATACAGAGAGAGAGATAGAGACACACACACACACACACACACACACACACACACAGAGAGAGAGAGAGAGAGAGAGAGAGAGAGAGAGAGAGAGAGAGAGAGAGAGAGAGGGGAAGAGGGAGACAGAGTGAGAGACAGAGACAGACAGAGAGAGACTGTCTCAAGCTTCAGATTTTCTCTGCTGTTTTCAGACCTAACTTCAGGAGGGTCTGATAGTTTTCAGTACTTCCAGGGTGTTGTCACCTGAAGTAAAGTGTGGTTGTTACATTCCTGGTCTGCATTCTTGTCTTCACCCAGAAAAAGATCTTAATCCCTTGGAATTACAATTGCTACTGCTCTCCAGTGTTCTAAGACACTGGAAAAAAAGTAAATGCTTCTTTCCCCCTTTCAAATATGATCCAGAAGTATATATAGGCAATACAGCTGCCAAAAAAAATCTGGTTCTGTATCCAGTGCAATATCTTTCCCTGCAATATCTTTCTGACCAGTTGCCAAATTCCCATATTGTCACTGACCTGGAAGCTTCCAAATTTGCTCCTGAATGTATCACTATCAATGTATCCCATCACTGGTATTTCATACGCATGGACTCTGTGCCAGTCTTCACCCCAAAGTCACAGATCTCTCTGATCTCCAAAGTTTTCTTGGGCTAGAAAAATGTCTCATTCTAACCTCTGTATCACAGAGTATTATTTTAGTTACTTAGTGGGGAATGTTGAGAGAGTTCATCACAGTGCTTCCTTTATATTTCCTGCTCATGCAATTTTTAAAACCAAAGATTGAAACCAGACTTTTTCCACCTTTAAGTTTAATGTTCATTTCTATTTCACTATTCTTTTGTATTTGGGTTGTGGTCAAAGCCCATGAGATAACCCATCTTTGGAGATTACCTTAAGGAAGTTTAATAGCATTCATTCTTATGTGTCTTATAGTCTTTGAATTTAAAGGGCTATTTGAATTTACTGGATGTTTTCTACTTTTTACTTTATTTGGACTATCTTAATTGATCCATGCATTATCATTACTCTTTTTAGATATGTGAAAATGTATAAGTGTGATAAGTTATTTTTCAAAGGTCTAAAATGTAAGTGATGAACATTTTTGCTAGAAAACATGTTAACATGGTATTTTATGTTAGTGTTAAAGAGAGAGATCAATTACAGAGACATGTTGCATGTTCTGAAGTCAGGAAATTTTGAATTATTACTCCCCGAATGAACATAAGTTAGTCACCTTGCACAGGTAGTATTTTATTCGACTGTATATGGTGTTAACTTTAATGCCCTAACAGCTATGCTTAATGTGGCAACCATAAATTTGAATTTCCTGACATACTTAGGTTTATGAATGTTAAAACTAGATGGTCTCCTAAGACATAATCTAGTCTAACCTTCTAATTCTGAATCTCAGAGAGAGATGAAGTATTCTGCCTAAGGTCATAATAGCAGCAGAGCCAATATTTGAATATTGGGGTCGTCTCTATTTTTTTCTGTTCTCCTTATTAAAATGTACTTTTCCCACGTCACACTTCCTTGACCAACCCCTAGATTTGGAACCTATGTTTTGAATTCTGATACTTCTTTCCTGAGTAACCCTAGTTAAATCACTTATTTTCCTTGGGCCTCAGTTTCCTTTTCTGTAAAATGTAAAGTTTGATTTCCTTAATTGATAAATGCTTGAAGGATTTAAATAGGCAATTTTAAAGGAAAAAAAAAATCTAAGCTATTAATAGCCATTTTTTCCTTTAAGGCCTAAATTACTAATAATTAGAGAAATGCAAATTAAAGCAATTTGAAGTTTCACCTTACACCCATCAGAATGGCAAAGAGGACAAAAGAGGATAATGATAAATATTGGAGGATTTATTGGAAAACAACCACACTGATACTCTGCTGGTGACATGATAAATTGGCATAATGATTATGAGGAGCAGCTTGAAGCCTACTTTGATTTTGAAACAAATTTCTAAACTATGTATGCTTTTTGACTCAACAATATTATTATTAGGTTTATATCTTGAAGTAATCAATGAGGAAAAGGTTTCAAATGTACAAACACATTTTAGGGAAGCTATTTTCATATTAGTCTTTCCTTTTAGTTCTATCTATGAGAATTAAAGAAGGAGAGGTTGGTGATAGTGTCAAGGAATTTTGAGAAGAGATGGGGACAAAGAAAAGCTCACAGAAAATTAGCTTATTTTTGTGTCAATAAAGCAAGAGATAAAAAACCCTTAAGTGAGAAGATGATGCTATTTAATAGGACATGAGTAGGAAGGAATGGAGCAGACAGATGGTAGGAGTAATCTAAGGCTCCATGGTATGGAAAATGGAAAAGTTATTTCTACTAACAGAGTATTAAGAAATTCTGTATGGAGAAGAAAAGTTATGGAAGGGGGAGTAAGATTTTTAAAAGCAGAGATGAGGAGTGAAAGTTCATTCCAGAAAAAGAATTAGAGGTGAGAAAGTACAGGGCATGCATGGAGCACAGCAAGAAATAAGTATGATTTGAGTATAGATTATATGGCAGAAAAATTGGGCTTAAGCCTGGGAATGGTAATTAAATTTCAGAATCAACAGTTTTGTCTTTAGCAGGAATTTGGGAAGCAATGGATTAAATCTATGCATAAGGAAGGTTAGTCTGATAGGATAGATTGAAGGAAGCAAAAAAAAAAAAAAAAGGCATGAAGATGTGTTTGGAGCTGGTTATAAGAGTATAGGTTGGAATAAATGGGAACAGAAAGGAGAAGATTGAGCTATCTCAGAGGGAGAATTCAATATAGATATAGAGAGTGAAGGTGAGAGAAGATACTGAGATTTCAATTTGGGTGATTTGGCGAATGATAGTGAAAATGAATGAGGAAGAGAAGTCAGGTTTTGGTCAATTAGATTAAATGGCACAAAAAGGCAAAAGAGAAAGATGATTTAGAAAACTCCCTCAGACCTCTGGCCTTTATTTTCTTCCTCTCTAAAATGAAGGTATCACACTGGATAGGCCAATCAGTAGTTCATTAGATAGTGTGCCAGGTCTGGAGTCAAGAAGACTCATCTTCCTGAGTTCAAATCTGACCTCAGATAATTGTTAGCTTTGATGCCTGATTCTTTCAGTTTCTTCATTTATAAAATAGAGATAATAATAACTTCTACCTCCAAGTCTTGTTATGAGGATCGAATGAATAAATAATTGTAAAACACTTAGCTTGGAATATAACTGTTGTGTAAGTCACTATTATTATTGTTGTTATTTGATGACCTTTTAAGATCCCTTCCAGGGATCCTTTGATTTGAAAGAAGGTTAATTAGAAAGAAGGTTAATACTGATAAGCTTGGCAAGAACAGTTTCCAGAGAGAAATATGCATGGAGATTGTAGAAAATAGCTGGTAAGGGAAGTTGGATTAAATGATCTCCAAAGTCCCTTTTTCCTTAAGGATTCTATGGCTCTATGAAATCCAAAGAAGTTAGGTCCAAAGCTCTACAGTTTTCATAGGGCAGCAATAGAGCCAGAAGCCAGGAAAGACCTACATGTATCCAGAATTTTCCATTGGCAATACATCACTGAAATTCTGATACTGAGTCAGGTCCCTAATAGTGATCTGATTAAGAAGTGAACCTTGAGACTGGATCAGAAGGAAGGGTTTTGTTCTAGCTTGAAATAAACTCTAACTAAGCTACCATGAATTGGAATATTTTGAAATGTCCATATGAACTAATGAAGATACATTCTTATAGAAGGCCTTCTCTCTTATTTTAATTAATGTCACCATTTTGATTTCCCAAACTCTAGGTAGGCAGAGCAAAATGGCTAACAATGGCTAATGTAGCCTATTATCAAAGATACTAAGTTCATTGTATCCTGGGCCATCACCAGTTATCTTGAATTTTGTTTTTCAATGACTGGAGAAGAGAGTGAGACTGATGATGATTTTGTGCAACTCTGCCTCATTTAAATCCAATTCATACATTTTCAAAAACAAAGGATAACCAGCAACAACAGCTTACTTCCTAGTAATTCTGCCCCTCCAATGGAGCTCTGCTTCTCTGAGTCATGACAAGCTGAAGGAAAGGGATAAAAGGATTGATAACAATTTATTATTCACCAAATATTTCTGCCATGTTTAACATATATTGGACTCTTGACATCTAGGAGAGGAGGTGGGAGAAGGAGGAGAAAAATTGGAACACAAGGTTTTACAAGGGTTAATTTTGAAGAATTATCCATGCATATTTTTTATAATAAAAAGCTTTAACTAAAAAAAAATAAATAAAACAAATAAACAACAACAAAAAACCAATGTATTGTTCACATTGTGAATACACAGTACACTTTCAGTGGAAAAAGAAAAAGGTTTTGGGAGTCTTAGGGATATGACTATGACATATGACAATGGGCAAGTCACTTTGCCACTGGACCTCAGTTTACTCATTTGTAAAATGGAGGTGATAGTACATATGTTGCCTTCTCATGGGATTGTTATTTAAAATATTGTAAACATTATGAAGCATCTAAATATGTTTTCAATCTTTGCCAAAACCTGACAATTTCACTTTTTCCACATCTCTCCAAAATGCCTTCTTCTCTCTTTTAACAGTTCTACAACCCTAATGGATGCCCAGTATGCAATAATGTACCAAGTGGACCAATCCATTCAGCCATGTCTCCCTGCCTCAATCTTCTCAATTCAGTTAATTTTCAACTTAGATATCAAAGTGAGCTTACAGAAATACAGATCTGACTATAATTCCCCCAACCTTCCTTCCAATTCAGTAAACTGTAGTGACTCTCTCTTGCCTCCAGCATCCAATACAAAATATTCTGTTTGACTTGAGATCCTTCATAACCTTCCTTCTGTCTTACACCTTATTATCCTCCTAGATGTTTCATGACCAAGATACCCTATGTCTCTACTCCATGAATTCTCTCTGTTTGACTGGCTCCTGTGTGAAAAAGAAACACAAGTTAAGAGAAAAAATTTATTGGTTCTAGGTCAGACACCTACTAAGTGGTGGGTGAATGACTTGAAATAAGATCTTAGACATAATGAAAAGAACAGAAGTACAAGTTTTTTTTAAAATTATATTGAGTTCCAAATCTGGAATCTTGTGTCTTCTGGGGATTCATTCTTATTCTGTCTTTCCACACCACAAAGAACAAGTTAAATCTCCTTTCTACAACATATTCTTTCAAATTTGGAGGGAGTTATTGTAAAATAACTAACATTCATCTTCTTCCAGGTCCTACCACAAAGTCTTCTCTTTTTCAGGTTAAACTTTATCAGTTTTTTTCAAATTATTTTTATATGATATGGTTTAGTTCTATAATGTCCTGATTACTCAGTTATCCCTGCTTTTTTAAAGTAATCTTCTTCTAGAACTGGCTCTAGAATCATACAATGTTTCTCCAACAAGTAATCTTCAGGTTGTTAATATTTTTGTTTCCTTTTTAACAGGGTAAATTTCCTGAGAAACTTGGATATTGTCTTCTGTGAGTATTTTTCCTACTCTAGCCTCTACTGTTATATGGAATTTGACTTAGCAAAGTATGTAGCCAGTTTTCTCTTTACCCCTCTATTTTCCACTTAGAGCCTTGTTGATAAGATAAAGATTTCTCCTGGAAACTGTATTTTTTCTTCACTTAATTAAAGAAAATTTCTACTTGTGGCTAAAAGCCAGTATCTTAAAATATGCATGTGTTCTCCAACATAATTTTATTAGAATATTGATTCTCAAAGTGTGGTTCATGGACCCATTGGGTCTTGGCGACCTATGAAATCAAAACTATTTATATAACAAAACCAAGACATCATTTGCCTATTTAAATGTGTTTCCATTTTTCAACTATATATGTGTGAGACCAGATTTCCTTATATACTTCAACTAAAATAGCATCATAAGAAATTGAATGCTGAAGCAGATAGGAAAATCCAGTTTATATTAAGCCAAATATTAAAGAAATTGACAAAAAAAATAACAATGTCCCTCACTGTTTTTAAGAATGTAATTGTTTTTTCATAAATTATTATATTAATATGTAGTGGGTTTATTATTTTTAAATGAAAATATTTTTAAAATTCAGTTTTAATTTCTATTAGAGCAAATATTTATAGATATAACACATAAAGAAAATCTCTTTAGGATCTTTAATAACTTTAAAGATTGCAAAGGGGTCTTTAGACCAAAAAAGTTAGATAATTATTATATTAGAATATTGCTGATTTCTTATCTTTTATAAAAATTCCTATCTTTGGTTTTGTAGAGTGATGAAAATATCATTTGTGATCTTACAATTTTTAATTTTCTCCTAGATTTTTTTCTAGATTCCTTCTACCATTATCATTTGTCCCTCCATGAATCATTAGATATGAGTGTTGTTGTCAGGTCTGATAAGTTTGAGGAATCTTTCTATCATTTCCCACATACATATTCTAAGATGTGATCTAGATAGCACATGTAAAATAGATTTAATGACTTTCTTATTCTGGTTTCCAACATTAGTTACTGAGAGAATAATAGTGCCATCATCAAAAGTCTGATGCTGTTCCCAAAACAACAGTCTTGGGAAGGAAGATTGTGATGGACATGGTTAAATGCAATGAATCATTGAGGCTTTTAAGTAGAAATACCAAAAGTTGAATTTATTTGTCTAGAAGTTGTGCAAGAAGTTGGGGTTGAAGCTATAGATCTTTGGTTGTTCTGCATATTGAGATTGAAACTAAAGTTGAAGGAATGAATAAAACCACCAAGGGATGGGTTACAAAGAAAAAAAGGAGGAAAACCAAATTTCAGGATCATCAACCTTTAAGAGCTTAGAAGGGAAGGAAACTAGTGATAGAAAGAGAAACAAAGTAGTTAGTGAAGTTAGAAGATAAATAGGAATGAGTTCACTTAAGCATTCACTCATTCTACAAGCACTTATTTCATTAAGAGTTTATAATTTGGGGACCATAGACTACCAAGGAGTTTATGCATAGATTTCTGTAAACTTAATATATCCTTATTTCAATATATTTGTTTTCCTTTGCAATCCTATTTCATTTTATGTATTTAAAAATTTTAAAAAAAATCATTATTCTCAGGAGGGGTAAAATAGACTCATCAGATTGCCAAGCAATATATGACACAAAAAAAGTTAAGAACTCCAAATTTAAATACTTGTTATGTGTCAAACACTGTTGTATTTCCTAGCAATGCAAAGATAAAAATGAAGTTCTTTCAAGGAGCTTATATTCTATTAGAGACAAAACAAAATATAAACAGATAAGTAAGTGCAGAATATATCAAAATTATAGAGAAAGTAATTTTTTTGGGGGGGAGAAGGGACTTAGTAACTGGGAAGAAAAATCAGAAAAGAATTCTTGTAGAATATTATTTTGCTAAGATTTTAGAGTATTGTCTCTTAAAAGACAAGGGAAGAGAGCCTAAAAGAAAGACTAGAGTATGCAAAAAGTCAAAAAGATGAATTATGAAGCACTTTGTAATGGGAACAGGACTAAGAGTTGAAAATATGAATATAGGTAGAAAGAAAGACAGCCTTTTCCATTAAGGAGTTTATATTCTTAAGAGGGAAGACAACACATAAAATAAAGTTACAAAAGGTAAGGAGTGGGAAGGAGTGTAACTACACAAGGGGACATGATAGAGAAAGTCTATAAAATAGGAATCTGATGAGAAAAGAAGTTATAGTTGTCCAGGAAATTTTCTTTCTTTTTTTTAAATAGTAGCTTTTTATTTTCAAAATATGTGCAAAGATAGTTTTCAATATTCACCCTTGTAAAACTTTGTGTTCCAAAAATTTCCCTCTCTTTCCCTCCAACTTTCCCCTATACAACAATGTCAAACATGTGCAGTTCTATCCATATTTCCACAATTATCATGCTGCACAAGAAAAATCAAATCAAAAATGGAAAAATAATAAAAATAACAAAACGCAAGCAAACAATAACAAAAAAGGTGGAAAAATTTTGTTGTGATCCACATTCAGGCCCAACAGTCCTATTTCTGGATGCAGATTGCTCTCTCCATCACAAGTCTATTGGAATTTGACCTGGAAATTTTCCACAAAAAATTCTGGAAGGAGTAAGTCAATCTGAGAAAGAGTTATAGGCAGAGATAGTGTGTGAGAAGTCCAAAGGTGAAGTTCCAGATTCAAAAGTCTCCTGTGGAATGGCAAAGAAAGCTTGGAGAATAAAGCATTTCATATGCTAAAGGAAAGTCCAAGAAGTGTGAGAGTTGAGAGGAGAGAAGGATTGGGGTTATAGTTAGTTACTGGAGACTTTCAGAAGTATAAAATTCAGAGGGGTGGGGTACAAGTCATATCATAGGGACATGAGGAGAAAATAGAGGAGGGATATAGGGAAAACAGTTATGTTTTCATTTTAAAACTTCCCTGTTGCATAGAAAAATGTAGCAGATAAATATTTTTAAATTCAAACTGAAGACTATCTGAATATTCCATTTAAACCCACATTTTCTATCAGGAGCAAGAGAAAATTCCTTTGAATAATGGAAGATACTTCTATGCTGGAATAATTTAAAAGCAACTAAACCTAGTTTCTTTCACATTTGACACATTTGCACAAATTCTCCTGCAAAGTGCTGAATGAGTAGGAGGATCAATATCAAAATGTAATTTTGCCCTGAAATATAAAAGTCACTCAAAAAAGAGACAGAATAAACACTTCAGCTCATCTTATACACTAGTGTGCTGGCTAACTAAATCTGAAATTAATCTGTTGTTTTACTATTTCTTTTTAGAAGATGTTTTTAAAAAGGTAGATTACATTTCTAATTTAAAAAAAAAATCTTTAGATTTAAGGCTTTTATAATTCATTTTATGTTCCTGAAATATAGAATTAATTTTAAAAATTTTTTCTAATATTAAAAAATACTGATTTGTATTTTATGGGTCTTTTAAAAAAGAATCTTATTAAATGTGTTTACTTTGGGATCTCAAGTAATGTGTGTTTCTCTCTCTTAGTTTACTTAATTACTCTCATATACTGCTTCTTACCTCTTTTATTTATTTAGAAAATTCTTTGCCTCACTGGTTTTTTCCCCTTTATTCAGCAACTTATCCTGAAATCTTTATACTTCCCTTTTTTGTTCATTTTCATTGAATCTTAACTTAAGTTGTCCACTTTGCTGAGTTTCAGGTTTATTATGCTTACTCTAATATATATATATATATATATATATATATATGAAAAAATATATATATATGAAAAAAAATATATAGCAATTCCCCACTGCCCCCATCAAGTGCCATTTGTGATAGGAAAATTGGAATACAATAATTATATTTTGTGTATATAGAGCAATTAGTATATAGACAACATAAGCATAAAATTATAGAATTTCAGAGATGGAAAGAGAACTCAGAATACAACTGAGTCCTCACTCTTCAGATATTCTCTTAAATATCATTCATTCAAATCTGAACTGAATGTTTCCATGATAGTGAACTTACTCATTTTTCCATATCAGATATTCCACATCCGATATCTCCAAATAAAATAAAATTTCCTTAAAGAAAATTGAAATTGAAATCTATTTCCTTAAGTTCCACCGACAATTCATAGTTCTCTTCTCTGGCCAAACCAATTAATTCTAATCCCTCTCCTATAACACAGACTTTCAAACACTGGAAGTCTGCAATCATGTGACTTCAATCTTCTCTTTTCTATCTTAACTTTCCTTAGTTCCTTTAATTGATTCTTCTGCGGAATGCTGTCCACTCTCACCTAAGTCACAGTTTTTTTGGACAAACTATGGTTAATATTCTTCTTAAATGCGGTTGACAAGTGAATACAATAATACGCCTGCATTTTGACTAGGATAGAGAATAGCTGCATTATACTCCTTTATTTTGGATATTATATTTCTATTAATGGGTATCTAATTTTCACTTCCATAATGATAAATCAATCAATGCTTGTTGATTATTTAGTTAATATATTTTCTACTTTTGCACACTTATGGGTGTGAATGTCACATGCCTTAGTAAGGAAGAAAGCTATTTGATGGCAAAGAGAGTTGTTTATCACCTCTCACTGAGACAGGATCTTAGCACAATAGACTCCGAATAAATATTTGAATTGAATTGAATTGTCTTTGAATATCCAATCAACTTCCCCATAAATGGTCACTCACCAGCATTGTTGGTATCAACTGGCAACAAATAGTGAGCATAGTAGGACCATTGGACATTCAGCAGATGACTAAATAGATTGATTTTTTTGTAATTTCAGCTTTTCATTTGACATCATTTAAACCCAGCCTAAATAAAAGCATTAGCCTTCAGAATGTATTCAAATTGAATTCCTGGGTACTTTGGCCCATTTCCAGTTTTAAATAAGTTCCGATCTAACTGAATCTAATCACCAATCAAAGGTTCTGATCTTAGTTTATGGAATTTTCCCGTTAATAATGATACCTTAGACATCCATTAAGTCTGGACATTAATTTTATGGAAAATTTCCAATACATCTCCATTAGAATTTTTCCCATCTAAATTAGCAATAAAAGCTTTTAATAAATGTCATAAATAGCTATGTTCAATGAGAATAGTATCCAAATTAAAGGCATACCAAAATAGAAAATGCTTCTACCTCCTCATAAGTTATGACCTTCAGAATGGCATTATATCCCACATATTAGTTAGGAGTCTGTTGTTAAAAGCATGTTAGATAATAGGGAGGAAAATAATATTAGTCTTTTTTACCTTTATATGTATTGGTTAGTTCAGTGCTGAGCATAGAGAGGGAACATCAATTAATGGAGGTTATATTGTGTACATAGAATTGAAATATGGAGAATTTGGATGAATGCAGCAATTTGTATCTCTGTATGTATGTGTGTGTGGGGGGTGTAGGATAGGTGGAATAGTAAAATAGGATACAAAAACAAAAGTTTTTTTTTTTTTTTTGCAATTGAGCTTTTTTTTTGGGGGGGGGGGGTCAGTGATTTACTTTTCATGTTCTAGCAGTGGATGGGAATAAACATATTTTCTGATCTTCTTCACTTTCTTGTTCTGATTTAATTTTTTTTTTCCCCCCTCATAATTCCATTTCTCCACTGAGCCAGAAATAGTGGTCACACAAGGCTTGGTTGTGTATCTATATAATCAGTATGGCTTGGGGGAAAAACAAAGCAAAACCAGACCATTACTGGTTCTTTTCCTTTTTACCTCAAGTTCTTCCCACCTCAATCACACATGTTGGCCTGGCCTCTATAATTGTAGAAAACCAAATGAGTACCATAAAAATCATGTCAGAGAAACTGGGTGGGCCTCCAGTAAGCAATGGCATCCTTCTGCTAGGAGCTAAGATGACTGGTCTCTCTTCTAAATTGGTCAGGATTGTGAACTCTGGCCTTTGAATGAAGATATAGAAGGATTAAAAAAAACTTTCTAGTCCAATTTCCTCATTTTAAAAGTGAAGAAACTGGCCCAGAGAAGTTAGAGAAGTAGCAAGTCTGTGGAATCTGTATTTTGTGTTTTTATAAACAGTTTGTCTCTGACAAAAGCTTTATCAGAAGGCATCCGACATTATTGTTTGCTATATGCAAAACTTTTTCTTTGTTATCGCTGTCAAATGGATAAGGATTTCATCCTTTAGCTATAGCCTTGGTAATATAATTCTCATTTTCCATAACTGCTATCAATCTCATTTGAAGGCTCAGAGTTGATTTGTGGGGGATTTTTTCTTCTTCTTTTTTTTCATTTCACACCTGGCTACATGGTGTTTTTAGGTGACATATTCATAACAGCCACTATAGGCTGTTCAAAATAGTCTAGAGTAGAACAAAGGAATGTTTTTACAGAATCTTGTGGTTTGAAAAAAAATTGGTCCACGGGAATGTTTCCTTGGGTGACTACAGTTTAGATGTGAAGATAATGCTACTCATAACTCTATGTCTATAGTACCAGTTCATTCCCTGAGAAAATGTACTTTATTGTGAATGGAGCAGGGGGTAAAACCACAAAATTAACCCTCTGAAGTGATAAGTAGATAAGATTTCCACTTATCGGTATTCAGTGTCTTTTTGGATGGTTGTAATTATTCTTCTATTGAGAATAAAGCCTTTGTCTAAAGTTAGTAAAAGCATCCTTCCATTGCCCCCTTTATTTTTGTGAGGGATAACTCTATATTTTTTTATTCCATTACATACACATATGTGGTTACTCTCTTATTTTTCCAAATGTAATTATCCAGGCAAGCTAAATTGTGGAAAAGAAATTACAAAAATCCCTTCTTGCCAACCCTCCCAATCTGGCCAGCACATTCTTGGTGGTTAAGGTTTTGATCTTTTATTCTTCTTATTATTCCCTTTTCTTTTCTTTCTTTTCTTTTTGAAACCCTCTTAGATTCCTTGCTGCTTTTGGCAGGCTTGTTGTTTTTTACACTGGTGCCTTGAATAGGACAAAGTTGCCAAATACTTAATGGACATTATTCTGTAGAGGATTTATATTTGATTTTTTACCATCATGTTGATTTTGGGTTGATTTTTATACAGGAAATAATAATATGCATGGTGGTTTTTAACATCCTGAGGCATGTACAAGGTGAAATCATATTTAAGATTAGAAGTGCAACTGGGAATATGAAGCTTATAAATGAATAAATGAGAAGTCATTTATTAAGCACTTACTATGTACCACACAATCATAATGTCTTCAGAGAGAATAAACGTAGTAATTAGATGTTTAATTAAATTTAATAACTCAAGTTAATTTTAGCTATATAGAGTTTGGATAGAAACAAAATAATCCAAGAGAAGTAAATGTGCCTGAATTGTACACTTTTAGGCATGTCTTTTTTTAAAATTTGAAAACATACGTATTCTAGGACCAGACCTCAAAATAGTAAGTACATTTCACAATCAGAAACAGATATGTTATAGAGATTGTTATTTTTTGGAGGGGAGCAGGAGGAGGTGAATGTATTGATGCTATTATGAAAAATAATTGTATAAAAATATGACAAATTACATGACAATATTATGACAATGATTTGACAAAATATCAGAATAAAATGACAAATCATGTTAATACCTTATATCTCATTTGAAGACTAGACTTCTAGCAATTTCTAGTCTTTAAAACATAGCCTTGAATACAATAATAATGTAAAAGGTTCTTGTACAGCTATAATAATTGTTATAAAGCTCATGTACCAAGGACCTTGAGTTTAGAACACAGAACTGGCCTTTAAGGCTTCAATGGAAACTTTTTATTTGAATGTCTCAAGAATCAGTAATTTGAGTACTACTTCTATTTATCTAAGGTACAACTCCTCCTTCCCCAAATTCCCATTTACAGCTTCAAGAGTTTTCAATTTTTTCCCCTAAAATTCAAGACCCCTTTTATGCTCTGGAGAATTATTGAAGATTTTCCAAAGAGCTTTTGTTTATATAAGTTATATCTATTCCTGTGTATCATAATAGAAATTTTAAAATCTTGGCATGATCATGAAAGAAGCTTTGACCTTTTGGAACTATCTCAAAAGTTGTCAGGACCCCTTAAGAGTCTTTAGGCTACACTTTTAGAACTACTGCCTTAGATGTTAATCTTCAAGAGTTTCTGTAACTTGAAAAATTCCCTAATCTGGAGCCAATTTGGTGATAATTTCCAGACTTAGTTTTGAGCAGAAAGTTCTATCTGCAAGCTAATCTAAAGCTATCTAAAGTCTATCTAATAATCAAAACAATTATAACTTGGTAAAACCTGGTGGAGCTTGTGCATCATTGTAAACCTTTTGAGAAGTCAAGGTCACCTTCATACCATAATAAAGCACCGAAGTAATACTTTGGTAAAGATTGAATAGTAACTGTCATTCAATGCATTATTCTGACAAGCTTGCATATCTAGTTTCCCATTCCATCCTTAATTAGAAGTAGCACTTTACATGTGAGAAGGGAAATAGCACTGACCAAAATGGGAATTCATCCATTAATTTATTACATGAATAATAAAAAAAAAATCAAGAACCTATTTTGCAAAAGATGTAAGAGGGACAATAAGGGCTTATCAGAGTGAATAACAAATGTTCCCAGTGCAATGTGATAGCTTGACTGTAAGGGAAGATGTGTGGGGAAAAAATTCTTAAAAGATAAAATATCGAATCATACCATTTAGCAAAGAGACAAGTAGCTCTGTAATCATTAATAAGTTCCAAAGATATAACTTTAAAGCAAAACACAAAAGTTAATATTCACTATTATTGTTCTGTAAGAAATGACCAGTAGGATGATTTCAGAAAGGCCTGGAGAGACTTACATGAACTGATGCTGAGTGAAATGAGCAGGACCAGGAGATCATTATATACTTCAACAACAATGTATGATAATCAATTCTGATAGCCGTGGCCATCTTCAACAGTGAGATGAAACAAATCAGTTCCAATAGAGCAGTAATGAACTGAACCAGCTACACCCAGCAAAATAACTCTGGGAGATGACTACAAACCACTACATAGAATTCACAATCCCTCTACTTTTGTCTGCCTGCATTTTTGATTTCCTTCACAGGTTAATTGTACACTATTTCAAAATCTGATTCTTTTTGTACAGCAAAATAACTGTTTGGACATGTATACATATATTTTATTTAATTTATACTTTAACATATTGAACATATATTGGTTAACCTGCCAACTGGGGGAAGGGGTGAGGGGAAGGAGGGGAAAAGTTGGAAAAAAGGTTTTGCAATTGTCAATATTGTAAAATTACCCATGTATATATCTTGTAAATAAAAGGCTATATAATAAAATAATACTAATACTAATACTAATAATAAAGAAATCTAATGTTTCTAAGATGAGTCTACTAGTTTTTTCTTAAAAAATCTTACATCTTGTGAATAATTTCATTGGCCAAAAAAAAGTGGGAGAAAAGGATTTTCAAGTTGAGAGGCACTGTTGAGATTATATAATTTAAGCTCTTATTTTGCAAATGAGAAGACTGAGACTCTTAGAGGTGATGTGATTTGCCTCAAGTAATACAGTTAAGTCAATCTAATTACTAATTAATCTAAAATATATATTAAGTGCCAGACACTGGGCTAAGAACTAAAGATATAAGTGTGAAAAATGAATAGTTCTGTTCCTCAAGGAACTAACAGTATAATGAGAAGATGAAAAAACACAAAAGGAGAAGAGAAGAGATTTCCTTCTCTGAGGCATGATGGAAAAGTCAGACAAAGAAGTCCCAAGGTAGAACAGCTAGGTGAGAAGTGGGAAAATGTCCTCTGAGGTAAGGTCTTTCCTTCAATTGTGGTTTGGAGCCCATAACTCCATCCTCCATTTAGAGATTATTGATGATGTGGAGTACCAAGATGAGATCTTACAGATTGCTGAGGTTATTCCAATAATAGCTTCCTGGGTCATGGTAGAGAAATCAGTCAGAATCATATAGCAGGTGAAAAACCACAAAGTGACAAAATAAGTGACAGAACTGGGATTTCAAACCGGGTTTGCTGAGTCTAAATACAGTAAACATTCCATCAGCATGGAGTTTCTGTCTCACTTTCTGACCTTGAAGGTACATTG
This sequence comes from Sminthopsis crassicaudata, assembly GCF_048593235.1. Taxonomy (NCBI): domain Eukaryota; kingdom Metazoa; phylum Chordata; class Mammalia; order Dasyuromorphia; family Dasyuridae; genus Sminthopsis; species Sminthopsis crassicaudata. The sequence continues at coordinate 61,929,756 of NC_133619.1, read as the reverse complement.
GGTCTCTGGGCTTCAGAAAAAAAAAAAAAAAAAAAAAAAAAAAAAAAAAAAAAAAAAAAGCTTTATTCTCCATGTCCAGGATCTCTTAGATATGATGGAAAAGCAGCATCTAGAGCAGGTCTTAATTTTTTTGTATCATGGATTTCTCTGGGGTTCATGAGGCCCCTGGACCCCTTCCCAGAATAAGATTTTTAAATGCATGCCATGAAACATAGAGGATAATAAAGGGAGCCATTTATGTTAAAATTGAGTTCGAATATCTATTTTTAAAAGTTCAGAGAGCCCAGGTAAATAACTCTTGTCCTAGGAAATTACCTGGTTGCCGCCACTACTACCTTTTAGTTGACAAGAATGCTTTCTGTGACATGGAGAAAAGCTGACGCAAGCAGATCATGCTTAACCAGACCCAGGCTTAGTACTGGCAGCACTAATTTTCCCCTTTACCTACACCACAGTACAATATATTTCTTTTAGATTTGAAATTAGCAGTAAAATTTTCCAAAACTCTAAAGGAGGAAAAAGATTCTTCTTCTTTTCAATATTCTTTGGAGGTAACTGGAAAGTGTTTCCTATGTTCATTGTGTTAAATGGATGGAAGAAATAACTTAATCTTTTCACAGGTCAATCAGACAACAATTTCTAGCATAATCAATGCAGTCACATGGTCCTTGCCCCATTTCTATCTCCAGATCCACCACTGAGCCAATGAGTGCATAGTAACTTGGAGAGAAGTTTCAATTGGGAACTCCCACTTTGGACCCCCATATATTTTCTAGATTTCTTGCTTTGGTCTGCTGAGTATTTTCAGGAGAGAGTTCATTCTTTTTGACTTAGGTAGTTATTGTTCACTTGTTTTCTTTGTGATCCCTTTGGATCACAATATTGGAGTATTTTGCCATTTCTTGCTCGAGCTTATTTTTCAGAAAAAGGAACTGAAGCAAGCATGGTTAAGTAACTTGTCTAGAGTCACATAGCTAATAAGTGTCTGAGGTCACATTTGAACTCAAGGACTCCATGTTCCTGGTCCTAGACCAGATGCTTTATGCACCATGGCACCACCTTGTTGCCCAAACAGTGGAACAAGTGATCACTAGATTTGGAATCATTAGTCTGACATATACTACTATTTGGAAAAATCTTATAATTTTTCTTACCTTTTATTTTCATTTTAAAATGAGGGGGTTGGACTAGATAGAGTATAGGTTTCACCTATGGTCTTAGAGAAAAATGGAATAGAGTTTGGAAGAAGCCTCTTCCCTTTGAGATCAAGTGATAGTCAAGAATGAGTAGTCAAGAATGAGTAGACACACACACACACATATATATATATATATATATATATATGTAGGATTTAACATATATTTTAACATATTTAACATGTATTGGACTATCTGCCATCTAGCAGAAGGGGTTGGGGGAAAGGAAGGGAAAAATTGGAACAGACGGTTTTGCAAGGGTCAGTGTTGAAAAATTACCCATGCATATGTTTTGTAAATAAAAAGCTTTAATACAAAATACATACACAATATCTATCTATCTATCTATCTATCTATCTATCTATCTATCTAAGAGAGAGAAATACATATATATATATATATGTGCATATATATATATATATATGTTCTTTGCTTGGTATTTATAGAAGAACATCAGAGTAGGTGTAAAAAAATAGCCTAAAGCTGTGACTTGGGCACAAGGCCTAAAAAGGGTGGGAAAGTGCCATCTATTTCCAGTTATTACTTGTACAGCATACTTTCCAGAAAAAAAAAAAATTGTATTGTACTAGTAGTGTTCTACTGGCAATGAGTGGGTGTCCAAGAAGTCGTTGGGCAATATTCACTGATTTTGTTTTTTGTAAGTTTTTGATGAACTGTTGAAGTAAGTTTACATCTTTGTAGGTTTCATTTGACAAATTGCTTTGTTTTTTGTTTTCCAGGTCTGGTATCCTCAGACTTCAGCAGGTCTCTAAAAGGGAATATATATGTCCTGGTAGCATGTTGTATTTCTGCCCTGTGGGCTGTATGCATGCACTAAGGGGATTTGTCTATCAGAGAGAAAGATAGGGCATTTGATGGCATTCATTCAGAAGCCCTGCCTGTGATTTTTAGGAGTTCAGCAACTGGAATATAATTATTTTCCTGTAGGCTGTAGAGGTGGAGGGTTAGGGGAGCATCTCCTAAAATAATCAAGTATTCATGGCTGTCTTATGATCCTTTAACAATGTTACTGGGGTAAAGCATTGGAACCACCTAGCTGGCAACACAGTTTCCAGATGTCTATCAATAGAAATCAACATGGAATCCTGTTTTTTTTTTTAATGGTTATTACATATATAATCTATATACTAGATCCTTCTTAGTATACTCCCAACCTCACTTCCCTTGTTTCCACAGTGGATAGGGATAGAGCTTGGAAGCCAGGGAAACCCAGACTCTCATATTTTTACATATACTACCTGTGTGACTCTTAGAGGCTTAGTTTGTGTCAAAGGCTATAAATTACAGAGAAGGTACAAACTTGCAATGGTAGTGTAGACATTTCTTCTTAAAAAACTCTCAGCACTGGTGGAATCACATGTCCAATTTAAACAAATGAAAATAAAACAAAATTGTCACTCCCTGGGAATTTTTGTTAAAAGGGAGTGTTTGTGGGGCTCTATCCACCAGAGAGCCGTTATCCTGAAGTGTTGGCTTTGTTTCTGGCATTGTGACTTAAAAGTGATCTTTTCTTGGCCAGGGGTATTAGTACTTAGTACAAAGAAAAAGAGTCATTTAATTGATCTATCCAAGAAAGTGGGGTCCTATTGTGGAGTTCTGCTAGTTTACAGATTGAAAGATGGTTGAAAGAATTAAAAGGCCAGCCCTACATTGATAGCCTATGATAAAAGCTGACTCACAAACTAATGAGGTCACTGGCACTTGGCTTAAACAGAATACTCTGATACTCCATTACCTATCAGTGGAGGAACTGGAATGAGAATCAGAAAACAGAACTCATACTGATTTGGACTTTTTCTCTATTCTGAGGAAACTTTCTTAAAAAACCACCCTCAAATCAACTGTAACCTTGGCATTAAAAGTTCTTGAAAATTCTTTCTTCTGTTATTAGAAGCATCTAGCTATTTAGCTTTATCAGTATCAAGCTTTTCCTTTACTAAAAACAAAACAAAATAGCAACAACAAAAACCCCTTTAATTTGTACAATATTTTACAATCTACAAAGTGTCTTTTCACATATTATCTTACTTGAACGTCACAATAATAGTTTGGTGAGGTAGACCTTAAGAACCTAATCTGACAGAAAGTGAGATTCAGAGTTACTTAGTTATTCATCCAAGATCATACAGGTAATGAGTGAACAGAGCCAAGTTTTTTTTTTTTTTAATAAATAATAGCCTTTTTATTTTCAAAATATATGTAAAGATGTTTTTCACCATTCACTCCTACAAAACCTTGTGCTCCAGAATTTTCCCCTCCCTTCCCCTCCAGACAGCAAACAATCCAATATATCCCAATATATCCAATAATCCAATGTTAAACATGGACACTTCTTCTATACATTTATCATGCTATACAAGAAGAATCAGATTAAGAAGGAAAAAAATATGAGAAAGAAAAAAAAAAACAGACAAAAACAAAAAAGTGAAAATACTATGTTGTGATCCACATTCAGCCCCCACAGGCCTCTCTAGGTGCAGATGGCTCTCTTCATCACAGGTCTACTGGAATTGGCCTGAATCTCCTGAATTTCCTCAATGTTGAAAAAAGCCATATCCATAGAATTGATCATTGCATAATGTTGCCATGTACAATGATGTCCTGGTTCTGCTTATTTCACTTAGTATTAGTTCATGTAAGTCTCTCCAGGCCTCTGTGAAATCATCTTGCTGATCGTTTCTTACAGAACAATAATATTCCATAACATTCATATGCCATAACTTATTCAGCCATTCTCCAACTGATGGACATGCACTTAATTTCCAGTTTCTTGCCACTACAAAATGGGCTACCACAAACATATGGGTCATTTGCCCCTCTTTTATGTTCTCTTTGGTAAACAGACCAAAGGTTATGACAGTTTGATAGCTCTTTGGGCATAGTTCCAAATTAGAGCCAAGGCGTTCAATTATAAGTCTCATGTAACTTCACTGAATCAGTCTATCTTTGCTTTTAAGCCTTTCTAACTAGCTCAGAAGAATTGATTTCCATGGTATTTATGAGAACTATTTTTTTTTTCCTCCTTCAGAAAAGCGAAAACTGTTGAAAAGAAGACAATACAAAGAAAGGAATTACTTAGTTTTCCCAAGGCGATCTTCTCTTTCCTCTTACTCCAAATCAGTTATTAGTTACTAGGGAAACTGCTTCATCAGCAGTGCTATCTCCTTTTCCACTTTTCTCAATTCTTTCTGATCAATTGATCATTTAAGCAAAAAGGCACTTCATAATTAGTTCTATAATCGGATTTTATAGTCAAATTACATGGCTTATTGAAGGAATTTTGCCTTTAAATATAGACACAAAACTATAAATGAACAGACATAAGATAGGATAGTCAATCTATCATCTATCCATTAACTATCTACCAATCATTTATCTATCTATATCATCTCTCTCTTTCTGTCTCTTTCTCTTTGTCTTTTTTTCTCTGTGCCTCTCTGTCTACCTGCCTATCTGCCTATTTATTTATTTTTGTATGTTATTTTCTCCATATCCCATTTTTGTGACCCTGAACTTGAATAAGT